>NW_024423343.1:9354477-9369051 GCF_017311325.1 Ursus maritimus
CAGCAGGAGAACAAAGGGGTGGGGTGCGCTGTTAGCAAGTTAGGTAGCAAGTGTTGGCACTACACTGGTTCCTGCAGGTGTCCTTGTATCTTGGCTGTGCAACAGGGGAGGGAAATGCTGCCAGTCAACTGCTTTGTTCCTGGAGAAGTCTTCCAGTGAACCCTGCCCCTCCAGCACATGCTCTGAGATTAGTAAACAAATCTCCCTCCCATATAGCCCAGGTGTTTTTCAAACTGGTGCTTCTATGCTGTATCTCTGTGGGGCTATTTGTTGTGCTGTCTCTTTAAGGACAGAGACTCCATTTCCTTTCTTCTTCCAGATCTCCCAGAGCAGGGCCTGCTGATTTTTGAAGTTCCAGGTGTTAAGCCCCACTGATTGTGAGAATTTGTGAACTTATGCCCCTCTGATTTTGAAAGCCAAATATTATGGGGATTTGTCTTCCCCGTGCAGGATCCGATCCCCCGTGATGTGAGGATCCATTTTGCTCCCAACTGCATCTCCACCCTTCCTACCCTCTTTGATGAAGGCTCGTCTCTACGCTGAGCCGTAGAGAGTCTGTTCTGCCAGTCTTCGGGTTGTTTTCTGGGTTATTTACATGGATGTAGATGTTATCTAGTTGTATGCATGGGATGGGGTGAGTTTAGGGCCCCTCTCTCCGCCATCTTCCCCAGAAGTGTCAGCAATCCAAATGTGTCAGCATTTTAACACCCTGTATGGCCATACTAGGAATACCAGCTGAATATTAGCCTTTCTATACCCAGAATGGACTGGAAGACAGTTTGGGGCAGATAATGCGGCATCGGAACTCATAATTAAATACGGTTTTCCCACCGTATGAAGAACTACTTCAGAAGTGTAAAGGATATAAGATTGTTTTCAGTCTCAGTGCTAGGCTCACACAGAGCTTCTGAGCACAGGGGCCTCAGGCCTTGTGTTCACAGCATGGGCAGCCTTAAGCCAGGTGTGACACAGACTAAGCTTGCCTCAGTTGCTCTTTTATCTTGCCCTTCCCTGTACACATGCTCTTCCCTGGCCTTGGCCTCCTTCACCCCTGGGTGCTCTGTCTGGTGTTCCCTGAGATGCCACCAATGCTCCCAGAGGATTTCTTGCTCTTGATACATTCATCCTATATCAAAATGCCCTGCCCTGTGTCCCTTTCCCTCAGCTCTCTGCTCTCTGCTTAGAAACTGAGAAACACATCTGCATTCAGCTGCCTGCAGTTGAAAGTGTGGTCTCTCCCAAAGACATCTGAGTCATAAAAATTATTGTGAATGCCCTCAAAAGATAAGTTGTTAAGACTCCATGAAGGTAATGTTTAAGAGAGAAAAACTTCCAGGTATGCTACACAGTCAGGGAGGGGGCTGGTTCTATCCATTGTGCATAAAATTGTCCCTGATTTCCAGGAACGCATCCTTACCATGCTCTGTGGGACTGAGTAAGTAAATAAGAAGGGCACCTTTCTGGCCATGCCCCTTCCACAGCTCACAAAGCAGCACCTTACTGTCCCTAGATCCCCAACTGGCGAGACCTAAGCCAGTTGGCTGGAGCTGTGACTCAGCCAGAACCAAGGGTCTGAACTCGACCACCTCATCAGAAATCAGACTTGACCTGAGATCAAGGGAGCCACAGTGTATGAAATGGGGGGAGGGAGACAGCAAACGGGCCCTTGTCTCAGAATATCCTTCTCCCACCCATCTTTTGTCATGGCTACAATCCACTGAATCATAAGAGCTTCTCAATATTCCAGTATCGATGAGAATAAACACAGCCCCTGGGAAAAACTATATCTCAGTGTTCATTCATTGATTCATCTTTCCCAAACATTTTTGAGCATTGGGAATATGAAACACATCTACAGTTGTATAATTTAACAGTGATCCAAAATACATCCCAAAGCCTCCGGGTCTCTATCTTATCATCTTGTCACTCATCCCTTCTCTGCTTTATCACTATTTGAAGTTAGGCCATCTATTTTTCCACTTGTCTGCTTGCATCCTTTCTCACCTTCCCCAACATGTACCCCACAACGGAAGAGACCTGACCTGGCGCATCACTGTAATCCCACTGCCTGCAACAGTGTCTGCATGTGGTAGCACACTGTGAATATTTTGTTGAGTGAATGAGAGTAAGACAATGATGATGATGATGATGATGATGATGATGATGGTGATGATGGTTAACGCTGGGAGTAGCTATGTTGTGCAACACACTGTTCTGGTTTCTCTACATATATTATTTTATTTCATCCTCACAGTCCAATGAGGCAGATGATATTATTATTCCCATTTACTCAGAAAATGGATACCAGAAATCTGAAGTAAAATGCCCAAGGTCAGACAGTTAGTGAAAGACAGAACCACACCTCAAACCCAGGCAACCTGGCTCCAGAGCCCATGATCATAACCACTTCACTGCACTGCTTTGCAAAGAGAAGAAAGACAGACCTGGTCCCTTAGAGAAAATTCTAGTGGGGAACTCAAAACACGAGATGAATGGCCATCCCGCAAGCTAGAATGTGATAAATGCAATGAGAAGCCATAGACTAGGCAATGGGTTAGTTCAAGCGGTCTCAAGAATATCCTTACTGAAGGGCGCCTGGGTGGCTAAGTCGGTTAAGCATCTGCCTTTGGCTCAGTTCATGATCTCAGGGTCCTAGGATTGAGCTCCATATCAGGCTCCCTGCTTAGCAGGGAGCTTGCTTCTCCCTCTCCCTCTCTTCTGCCTGTTCCCCCTGCTTGTGCTCTCTCTCTCTCTATCCCTCGAATAAATAAAATCTTAAAAAAAAAAAAAAAAAAGAATATCCTTACTGAATGGCAGAAGAGGGTGCCTTGAGTTATGGAGAGGACTGCCAGGAAAAGATGGGGGGACAAGTATCCCAGAAAAAGGGAATTGTATGACAAATGTGAAGCCATGTTCGGAGACTGGTGTGAGGCAGAAAGGGAGTCCAGTCCAGCTGGAGCCCGGGGCTGCAGGGGCAGAGGACTAAGCGCGGGAAGCTGAGGCTGGGTGGGGGACAGTGGGGCGTGGGCACTTCACGTGGAAGGGGGTGACAGGCTCTGAAACTTACCTCTGAAATGCCCATCTGTTCTAGCTTGGTGACCAGGAATAATGGCCACTAAGACACTGGGGACCCAGCAGGTGGGCAGTTTGGCCTGAGGATGAGGAATGTCATTTCCAGCACTCAAGGTAAGGGGGGGGCATGGGAGACCCACTTGGAAACAATCCAAGGAGCAGTCGATGTCAAAGGCTTGATGGGCAAGAAGGCACCTGGAGGGAACAGTGGGAGGGGAGAGATGGGCCACTGAACTAGGAAAGGGTTGGGCTCCAAAGACACTTAATGTGTTTGACAACTTTGCTCTGAACCATCCCTGTTCATAGATGTCATTTAAATTCTGAACTTCAGGGCTTCGTGCTGAGACTTTCTTTCCTTTCTCCTTCGCCCCAGTTCATGAAGCGCTTCCTGCAAATTTCATCCTTTTGGAGCCTCTCAGGCCTCTGGGTTTTCTGTTAAATTAAACAAAACAGAGTATCTATTGCTGATCTGTGGTGCTATTTAAAATATCCTGGGTGGCACAGCGGTTAAGTGTCTGCCTTCGGCTCAGGGCGTGATCCCGGCGTTCTGGGATCGAGCCCCACATCAGGCTTCTCCGCTGGGAGCCTGCTTCTTCCTCTCCCACTCCCCCTGCTTGTGTTCCCTCTCTTGCTGGCTGTCTCTATCTCTGTCGAATAAATAAACAAAATCTTTTAAAAAATAAATAAATAAAAATAAAAAAAAATAAAATGTCCTGAGGCCGGGATGCCTGGGTGCTTCAGTTGGTGAAGTATCTGTCTTTGTCTCAGGTCCTGATCCCAGGGTCCTGGGGTCAAGCTGCGCCCCCCGCCCCCCCCAAGGAAACTGCTTCTCTCTCTGCCTGCCACTCCCCCTGCTTGCTCAGTCTCTCTCTCTCTGCCTCTGACAAATAAATGTAATAAATATCTTTTTAAAAATTTTAAAATAAAAATAAAATAAAATAAACCAAAATGCCCTGAGGCAAAACAAATTTCAAGGTGGGAGTGCACCCTTCTAATCCCCAAAGCAGAGTTTTTGTAAAGGAAAAGGGAGCAGATGAACCATGGTCCGAGGCTGAACTAATGAAAAGATGTTTACGCTCAGCAGCTATTTTGCTGTCGGCAATTAGAGAAAGTTGACATCCAGAGAGGGAAGTAGGACAAGAGCAGTGAACCAGAGGATTCTCTGCAAGGCCCGTAGGAACAGAGCAGGACCTCTGACCCACACAACGGCCGGCAGTGTCCCCCACGCAAGCATTCCAAGTGCTGGTTGCCCAGGGCACTGGGGCCCTCCATCCGGAATCAATTCCGTGCGAGCCACGGAATCAATAGAAATGCAAGGCACACAGGCCCCGTGTCATTCCAGATCCTCGTCCTAGCAAGGGATGGATCTTAACCCAAACTGACTCAAGAGCGCACACTGGTTCATGTAACAAAAAGCAGATTCTGGAAAGCATGGCTGGGCCCAGATACTCAAATGAGGGCCTCATTTCTTTGTGGTTCTGTTCTCTCTAACCTTAGATTGTGTGCCATCCCCATGCCCGATGTGGTAGCAAAGGCTCCCCCCCAGCAGTTTGAGGCTTGGGTCCCACCAGCCTAGTGAGGCCAGCAGAGAATGCCTCTTTTCCAACAGTTAAGCCAAAGAGCTGGGATTGGGGTGATTAGCTTGGTTTGGGTCACGTGTCCATTCCTAAGCTGATTTCCACACAGAGGGCAACAAAGATGGAGAGATGTTAAGTCTGCAAAGGAAACTCCTTGTAGCTTTTCTGTATTTTCTGGGACTGCATAAGATGCAAGACCAAAGGCAGAGAGACAGGAAAAGAAAAAGCAGTGAGATTAGCCAGCTTCCTGCAACATTGTTAACGAAGGCCACAATAGCGCTGTTTGATACTAAATGGAATTCGGCACCGGAAAAAATTCAGTTAGCAAATAACAGGGAACACTCATGTCCTGCTAAGTGCCAGGTATTGTTCTAAGGACTTCACATACTTTCCAAATCCTTCTTTACTCCTAAATACTTTAGTGAGCATTTCCTAAAAGCAAGGACATTCTCTCACGTAACCAAAGTACAATTTCCAAAATTAAAAATTTAACAAAGTTATAACCCAGTTACCTAATCTCCAGACCGGAATCAGATGTAGCACTACGATCGGTAGAAACAATCTGGGATCCCACATCGCATTAGTTGTCACGTCTCTCTCCTCTCCTTTAATCTGGACTGTTCCTGGATTTTTGTCTGTCTTTCATGACACTCACCTTTGTTGTTTTTTTTTTTTTAAGATTTTATTTATTTATTTGAGACAGAGTGAGCGAAGAGAGAGAGCACATGAACAGGGGGAGGAGCAGACTCTCCCCTGAGCAGGGAGCCCGACATGGGGCTCCATCCCAGGACCCCGAGATCACAACCTGAGCCAAAGTCAGACTCAACTGACTGAGCCCCTCAGGCGCCCCAACACTCACCTTCTCGAAGAGTACAGGGAAGTTATTTTTTGAATATCCCTTAATTCAGGGCTGTCTACTGTTTCCTCCTGATGAGATGTAGCTTATAAATTTTTTGTCAAGAGTCTCATGGAAGAAATGCTGCTTTTCTCAATGCGTCACATTGGGAGGCATGTGTCACTTGACTTTATGTGCTCTAAACCATTTACACCTTATAACAACCCAAGAACTAGATATTCTTCTTCTCCTCCTCCTCCTCCTCCTTCTTCTTTCTTCCCATTTTACAGAAGATGACACTGAGATGTAAAGAAGTAAGTAAGATGAAGTAAGGTGAAAAACTAGTACACGTTGGGATTTGAATCCAGCCAATGAGGCTCCAGGATTCATGCTCTTAACCACCAATTTACGCTGCCTCTCCAAAGGGCCACTATCAGGCCATTGTCTCTCTGAAGTAGAATGGCCTCAGATGACACCACTGTCACCACGTGAGAAGGAAGTCCCCTGCTTATCTGCACAAGCATCTGCTTTGTGTGCTTTCTCCTATTTAATCCTCACGATAACCCTTGGGTGTGGTCCTGCCATCACATCTTCTCCAGGGCTAGTGCCCAGAGGGGAGCAGTGGAGTGCAGATCAGGTCTGACTGACCTCCCAACCTAAACACCTAAGCTCCGTGTGCTCTTGGCTTCTGCCACACATGCTCTGCTGTTTTGTATGCAGGAAGAGGACAGCTCTTTGGTTTTCATAATCATTGGTTTACACAGTCCTAGGAGTTTCCTAATGCCGGCCTTTGGCCTGCTCAATATATTGAAATCGACTGATCTTCTCTTGCAGAGGAAACTACGTAGGCCCAGCTGGGGAACCTGCCTGGCAAGCAAGGTTACAGAAACCGTCTGGGGCTGGAAGAGCCACTGGTGTCCCAGAGAGAGCACTGGAAGTCCAACTTGCCATCAAGGTGAAGAGGAAAACTGGAAACCTCAAACAGAAGGCCAAGTCAACATGAGCAAAAGTCAGGCAGAAAACAGAGTGGAGGAAGGCCCAGGGGCAGGACAGAACAAAGAGGCCCAAGAGCACTGCCTCCATGGGGCCTCCACGGGCTGAAGAGCTGGAGGCCACTGTGACCTCTTGCTTATCGGTTTCCTAGGTTTGTCTGTCCGACTGGAAGGTACAAGGTAGCAGCATAAGAAATTCACCAAAAGTGATCATAGAAAACAGAGTCGTAGAAAAGAGAACCATCCAGCTCCTATGTAAAGTAAGACAGCCTGTCTACTGACACTCCCTTAAACTACACATTGTCTTACAATAGCCTGTATTCGTTTTCCTGGAGAGCACACCTGTCCCGCAAGAAGAGAACGGCTCAAGTGCCCCCATCCAAACTCCTTGCCTCTTATGTTCACAGCATCCACATCTCATCTCTTCAACTGGATTCATCAGAAACATTTCCTCCTGCACATAAAGACTGAGGTCATGACGGACAAGAGAAAATGCTAGATCTTTCTCATTGCAGCTCATGGAGTCCCAGACTTAGTCCTATTCATTAGTGACCTTCTCAAAGAACATGACGTGGAGTTGACTTTTGAACATAGAGCGTGAATGTTTAATGTCAGTGATCCATTTCTGGACACTCAAAATATTTAAAAAGTAGTCTAAGTTACAAGCGTACTGTGCTTTAAAGGAAGTGATAAAATTTAAATCTAAACCTATAAAACAATGAAGTTGGTATATAAATATATTGGCATGCGGGTATTCTTCTAGCCTCAGAAGGATTCACCGGGCATTGCATTAGTGAACACCCTGACAGCATTAAAGTAACTTTTGATCTACAAGCAACTTTTCAGGAAAATGGATATTGAATAAAAGAAGAAACACCTATAGTTGCAAGAAAAATGTTTAATGATTGCTTACTAACATCACTGACTTCCTAAAAGTCTTTAAAAATCATGTACAAGATTAACCAACAAAATTATCATACAACGGCATCGAACTGAGGATTACTTCTTTTAAGACACACGCGCGAGGAAATGTTTGATTGCCAAGTTTGTGACAACACTGGCATTTTTAGACCTTCTACTCTTACTCTACTTCTTACTCACATGCTACTCCATGAAGATATTGATTATTTCTACCAGAAAGGAAAATGTAAGACACTTGGAAGACTAGGGTAAAGAGGGAAACGTGTCATTGATTTTGCTATATTTTACCCTTGATCTGTCCTTGAATTTGAATCCATGGAAAATGTAAGCTTGCAACCCCCAGGGGCAGGAGAAGTTTTGTTGGTGTTTGGGATGAAGTCTGGGGAGGTCCTACACCAGGAAGAAAATTCCAACCTGAATGCTTGGGATTTCTCTTCACGTCCTTGCTTCTAACACCCCTTAGGAGAAGCAAATGGCCTTCTCACTCACCAACCAGACCTTCGGCAGACACTGGGGCTCTCTCACGGCTTGTGTATCAGACAGCTGTGTGTGGGCAGTGAGAGAAAGGGGGGTGTTGCAGGAACCACAAAGCAAGACACAGGCTGATGCGCTTTAAAATAATTAGGCTTTTCTATAGGAACGCATTAGACAAGGATGTAAGAAGCACATCAGGACCATGGTTTTATGGATATTATTGCTTAAGATAAGGCTAAGGAAGGTATTTAAATGAAAGAACAGAGTTGTGTAATTAATTTATCTTGGACTTCAGGTACATAGATGTGGATTCACCATCACGCTTGGATCATAACCCATTCTCAGCACTGCTTATGGATCAGTAAACCCTCTGCGAGCTTTTCTGTAACTGGAAACCGGCCCCCATAAGCATGGAGGCCAGAGAGAGACGGAGCATAGTGGCAAGCCACTCCAGGCTGGTAGGTGGCAGCTCTAATAAGCAAAGGGAACTTAGAAGGGAGGCTTGCCTTGGGCAGCCTCAAGACGACTGGATCCTCACACCTGTCTGCCAAATCTTAAAAGCTTACATAGAGGCCTTAACTGGGTTCAGTCACATACACTGCGCGGGTGTTCCCAATGCTACGTACCATCTCAAGACGATGTCCTTGGAGCAGCCTCGGGGAATGGGAAAAACAAATGGAGCCCACATTTCAAGGACAGGGGACAGAGGAGGGGTATCCAAGTGCCCAGGTGCAGCTCACGGATCAACAGGTGGTCTCATTTTCTCGATGACCTCCCCAACGCTCCACCCCTCATGACCAGCTCTTACGATTCGTATGCCCCCCTCTTCTGCAATGGCCCTGCGCGGTGAGCGGAGGTTTCACTGGCATGGAGATGGGTCCTTTGTCGTCTGGCTGGCTGCACTGGGGGCAGATGCCATCAATACAGGCAGACGTAAGAGAAAAAACAGAGTCAGACATGATCCCCCAAATCGGTGACAACTTTTTCCCACTAAGAGCCTCGCGATCCAAACCACTGATTTATCAAGTCTCCTCAGCTGGGGACCGGATGTCTCAAGGAGTTCGCTTGTGTCCCCCTGTGATTTAGAAAAGATGATACAGTAGTGTACTCAGCAGGTATGAACACACAGCATTCTGTCCGGATAATGACACAAGTACCTCCTTATAGTAACAATGTCTAAGGCAGTGATCACGTCTAAGGTCATTCGGTTTTAGCTTTCTCATCAGAGACATTCCAGTGTTCACTGAGGACAGACTTTGTTGGCTATCATTGAAGACTTGCCACGTGGATTTTGTAAGGACTTCTACAGAAGCTATAACATCTTCCCAGCCGGTGGAGGGAAGAGAGATGCTGTCAATTGATCATACGAATAAAAGACAGAATGTGCTCAGCTGGCCTTGAGGAGAGAGAGGTTGGTAGGTTTAGAAACTTGACTTGGTTGTACATAATACATGTTGGCTGGACAGGCAGTGCTGTCAGGCATGAGATGGACTTGGGACGGGGTATGCCAGACCACTCTCTCCTCTCTTTGGATGGTGGGTATTCCGTTGCAGGTGCAGTGCATTTTTAAAAAATATTTTATTTATTTATTTGAGAGAGGAGAGAGAGCATGAGTGAAGGGTGGGGGGAGAGGGAGAAGCAGACTCTCTGCTGAGTAGGGAGCCCAACTCGGGGCTCGATCCCAAGGCCCCAAGATCATGATCTGAGCCAAAGGCAGATGCGTAATTGACTGAGCCACCCAGGTGCCCCAGGTGCAGTGCATTTTAATAGGTCCAGCTTGCTTCAGGACAACGGGATCCCAGGGGAGACTGAGTAGTTCCCCCTCACCCAGGGGTGCAGAGTAACTCACCCCTCCCGGGGATTGCACATTTCAGTAGATAACTCTTTTCCACGTGTGCTGGGCTCGTGTTCTCAGCAGCATAGCAGGCAGTCGTGGTGAGAGCTGGAGCAGTGGCTGGCTGGCTTCCATACCTTCTCGGTGTTGGATGCCTCAGCAGAGGTCCCCAGTCTGGTATATGGGGCAATGGGGCCTACTGGTTGGTCATCTGAATGTGGGGCATCTCAGTGGTTCAGTCGGTTAAGCCTCTAAGACTTGATTTCGGCTCAGGTCATGGTCTCAGGGTGGCGGGATCGAGCCCAGCATTGGGTTCAGCATGGAGTCTGCTTGGGATTCTTTCTCTCCATCTGCCCCATCCCCAGCTCACACATGCTCTCTCTCTAAAATAAATAAATAAAATCTTTTAAAAAAAATAAATAATAACTAAATGAATGAATGGATGTATTTAAGCCTAGGACAATATTTTAGTCCACTTGGCCAAGGTAGTTTGACCTGTTAGCAATTTCATTTGCTGGGGCGCCTGGGTGGCTCAGTCAGTTAAGTATCTATCTGCCTTCAGCTCAGGTATGATCCCGGGGTCCTGGGATCGAGTCCCGCATTGGGTTCCTTGCTCAGCAGGGAGCCTGCTTCTCCCTCTGCCTGCCGCTCCCCCGGCCTTCTCCCTCTGCCTGTGCTCTCTCTAACAAATAAATCAATAAATCTTAAAAAAAGGGGGGGGCAACCCTCTCAGGTCCCCTCCCTCCTCAGCAGCTTTTCTATCACTCTCACTTGCTTTTCTCTGCACTCAGTCTGCTGTGTCTACTGGGGCTCATACCCTTGCCAGGAGTGTCATCAGTGCCTCAAGCCTGGGTAGCGAGGGCTGCCTTAGGCCCTTAGAAATGTACCCAAATGTCCTTCCAGGGTCCATGAGTAATCACCAACCAGTATGATTACCGGCTGCTGTATGAGAGGCTTTACCCACAGGAGCACTGTGTGTACAACCACCACGGGGGTACCTTGAGTTTCTGCCTCCTTCCAGAACCGGAACCAAAATCCTCGGGGCACTCCCCACTTTGTTGCCTCTGCACAGTGCCTCACCCCTACCTTCTGGAATCACCAATGTATTTAACTCCAACGGTGAGCCTTCTGGAGAGATGCCCCAGAGTTCTCATCGGTTTCATTAGGGTTTTGTTGGTTTTAGTCTTTGTTTGTTTTTGCCTTTTTAAAGGTGGCTTGCTGCTCTGATCCCCAGTCCCACATGTGCCCCTTCTTTGCCAGGTGGCCTAAGAGATGGAGGCACTGTGCCAGGTGGGGAATTCAAGTCCTCTCAAATCCCCCAATGCCTACAAACCTTGCACCTCTTTCACGTTCTTAGGGCTTGGATAAGCTTGCACCTTCTTAATCACAGCTTTTGGGTCAAGGTGCGTCTTACCCAACCAGGTGGCGCTCCATACCTTACTTTGGCTTCTCAGCTTTGATTTGTCTGTGGGCTCACTGCCCGTTCTCCGCCTCCCAGGGGCTCCTGCAAAGCCTGTGGGCTGTCCTGCAACAGCAGCAAGTCTTTATATATTAACATTGTATCTGCAACGTAACGAGTCCATTTTACTGATGGGGGGGGGGAGGAGAGCAGGGGCGGGTCTCCAGCTACCATCCCAGGACATATTTGCGGGCTCTGCAGGTAGCCTTCAGGGAGCACCTGAAAGGTCCATCACTGTCCCTCCCCCATGAACACAAATTACCTTAGTTATCAGAAACCTGTCAAAGTCTTTTCCAGGAATTTCCTTGAAGCTGAGGCACTTTTGTAGGAATGCTTTTTGCCCAAGCATCAGAGTAAAACAATAATCATCTGCAAATGGCAAAAGACTTAAAGATGGCCGCAGTGAAAGGTCTGATGGGAGTTCATCCTCCTGCAATCGCCAAAGGAAGTTTTATTTGTCAAATATGCCTCAATAAAGCTGGAAACAGAAAGAAAAGAAAACCTTCTTTGGGCATTCCAGAGGTGAATTACACATGGTCCAGAGTAGAAGCTTCTCGGAAAGCAGGTGAGAGGTTGCCTGGGGATTTGGGTCAGGGTGCGGCGTGGATTACAAAGGATACAGAGGGTACCATGAAAATTCTGGAGTTATTTGACTGAAGTGACAGTTCCCCTGACTTATGCTAAAACTCCTCACATTTAAACAAGCGCATTTAAATATGTACAGTTCATACTACATCACCTATGCCTCAATAAATGTACAAGTTTTCTGAGGGGAAAAAAAAAACAACGTAAAAATCTCACAGACCTCTTTTCAAACAAAATGGGCCACGTGCGCTTGGGGCGCTGCCCCAATATTGACTTGCTGTCGAAAGCCTGCTTGAAGTGAGTGATATCTGAGGACAGCAGAAAGGACTGCTCACCATCCATTTGCTCCTGTTCTGATCAGCAAATTAAAACATGTGGAACACATGAGCCTAGTGCCTCATCACAATGGCCTCGGCTAGCCATAATTTCTCACAATGTTCTCAATTATTTTTTAATCAGGGTCTGATATAAAAAAAATGGCCATGTGAAATACATGTAGATATTCTTTTTTTTGCAAAAAAGAACACGAAACCAGAAAAGAAGGAAGGAGAGAAGGCAATTTGTGGTAGACAGAATAATGGTCCCCCAGAGACGGCCCCATCCTAAGCCCTGGAACTTGTGAATATAATAGGTCAGGTGGCAAAAGAGGAATTAAAGTTGCAAGTGGCAATAAGATTATTAATCAGCTGACCTTAAAACAGGGAGATTGTCTGGATTATCCAATAATCTAATTACCAGTGGGTAAACCAATGTAATCCCAAGGGCCCTTAAAAGTCGTGGAGGGAGACAGAGGGGGATGTGAGCCAAAGAGAAAGGCATAGAACGATGCAATCTGCTGGCTGTGAAGACAGGTGTAGGGGCCACAAGCCAAGGGACGCAAGCACCCTCGCAACCTGGCGGCTCTTCCCTGGAACTGCCAGAGGGAACACAACCCCGCCAACACCTTGATTTCCACTCAGTCAGACCCATTTCAGACTTCTGAACTGGAAGATTAACTAAATTTGTGTTTTCAGCCACTAAATGTGTGGGAACTTATTACCACAGCACCAGAAAACTGCTATAAATACCTTCGGGTGACGTAAAATAGCACTGGCTTCATTATTCCCATTCACTTAACAAGTATCGAGAACTTTCCGCGGGTACAGAATTTTCTTGGGAACAGGGTACATACACATGAAGTGAAATTTGCGCCTGGTGCCCTTGAATGTGTAAGACCCAACGGGCAGACACTGACCGGAAAAAGAGCAATGAGAGGTGGGACCCAGAATGGGACGAAGAATTAGGGATTTTCAGTCCTTTTTGGCCAAGAATACCGCAGGCCCTGCGCCACTCCTCCCCGCGAAGTGCCGTGTTTCGCGGCCCAGACCTGGGTGAGGGTGTTGTTCCTCAGGTCCCTGCTATCGCAGTGAAATGGAAGCGACTTCTCTCACGCGCATGTGGGGTGAGGTTTCCATCCCTGTCCTCCGGTTATAAATGTGCGCGGAGCATTAGCGAGCCGCAGCCCCAGCTATAAACTTCAACCGGCCACAAGAGTGTGCACGTGAGATGACTGCAATTTTTTCCTGCCAAACCAGAATTAGCCGGTATAGGAATGAACAAGCGTGGAGATTTGAAATTGCACCGATTGGAAGAAAGCCCAGGTTAGGTTCGGGCACCTCCAGACGTACCCTTTTTAAAGCCACACGGACTGAGGCCTGGAGCTCGAAGTTCCACGAAACGCTCCCCTGGCCCGGCAGCGAGCGGCAGAGGAGCCCGGGCGCCGGGCACCGAGCGCAGGGAGCCGGCCGGAGAGCCGAGCCGCAGCCACCCGCATCTCCATCCAGGATGCTGGGCGACATTGCCGCAGCTCTCTACGCCCAGCCGCTCAGGGGGCTCCGAGGCCAGCAGCAAGTTCGGGGGTCGGGGCCGGGAGCCGAGTGAGGCGGCAGCCCCGCGGACCGCGGGCGGTGAGTATCCCGAGGCCGCGCGGCACCGGGGGCGCCCGGGACCGCGGGTGGCCGCTGCTCCGCGGGGACATCGGCGAGGCGCGGCGCAGGCCCGGGGTCGGGCCGGGAAGGCTGCCGGGCGGTAGCGGGCAGGGCTGCGCCGAGGCGCGGGGGTCGCGAGCTGCGGGCGAGGCCACCGCGGGGCGGGCGGGGAACCTCGGGCCAGGGCGGAGCGTGGGGACGCGCGCCTCGCTTCCCAGGCGGCCGGGGCCCCGCGTGCGTCCGGTAGGGCGCACGGCGTCCCTCCGGCACCCCGGCCGGGCCCCGCTCGCGCCTCCTCGAGTCCAGTTTGGAACTCGAACCAGGCAGTGGCGGAGCGGAGAGGGCGAGACCGGGGGCTGCGGTTAGGGGTCGTGCGGGGGTGCGGGAGCCTCCCCGCGCAGGCGGCCGGAACTGCTCTCGGCCCGCTTCCCCGCGGAGCTGGCGGGCTCCGAGCCCGCCGGAGGACGCCGGTGCGCGGGATGGGGCTCTCGGGGCGCGGGGGAAGCGGGCAGAACGCGGAGCCGGGGAGCGGGGCGCGCGCAAGCCCAGGGGCTCCAGATGCTGGTCCCCCGGTGGGGAGGAAAGGGAGACTAACGGGGGCGAGGGACCCGGGGCGGCCATTACCGGGCCAGACGCGGCCAAGGCCATTGGCGAGGCTTTAGAAACTGAATTCTGCTTATCAATACAGTCATTTTCTTTCCGCAGGAAAGTTGATTCAGGCTAATGAGCAAGGATGGGTGAGGATTATTATTGAGGATTAGAAAGATTCCTTTTTGCCTTGTCTGGCGTGTGTGTGTGTGTGTGTGTGTGTGTGTGAGAGAGAGAGAGAGAGAGAGAGAGAGAGAGAGAGAGAGAGAG
>NW_024423343.1:9369061-9421304 GCF_017311325.1 Ursus maritimus
GAGAGAGAGAGAGAGAGAGAGAGAGAGAGAGAGAGAGAGAGAGGAGAGAGAGAGAGAGAGAGATGGGGGAGGGTGGATAAAGTCGGCTTTGGAAACCCTCGGGCCTGGCCCCACTACCTGCTAGTTTGACCTCTGAACTTTACTGTCCTCGTTCGACAAATAGCCTCAGTTTCCTTGTCTGTGAAATGGGACATTAATGCCCACTGGACAGGATCGGTGTGGAGCAGCCACTCAGCACAGTCCCTGACCTGTAGAAGGCATTTATTATGTTTAGTTCTCCCCAGTACAGCGTGAACCCAGGGGAGGTTTCCTTTTCTCCGGCGCTGGCCTCTGCGCTCGCTCTGCTCCCCAGCCATCGCGGCTCTAACCGCTTCAGCCTGTTGGGCTCAAGTGCGCCCCCTAAGGCCCAAGATTGCTTTGCACACCAGGTCTAGAAGGCAAAAGAACCCACAGCCCAATTGGAGGTGGACGCACCACTCCCCTGCATCTAATGAAGAACCAGTCACCGTCCTACTTTGGCCACCTTTCGGGAAGGTTCTAATTTTAGTTTTACCTGGGCGGATTCCCCTTTGCTTGTCATTTATCAAGAACTCACCGCATGCTAACATAATCGTAGTAGCCAAATTAAAAGTGCTTATGAAACTTAACCCGGTAACAGAGCTGTGGAAATTTAATTTAGTTTTAATCTTTGATACACTCCAGCTGGTTCTAAATTATTTTCCCCTCAACCTGGTAGCACATAAATAGGTAGCTGGCCTCCATCTCATAGCTTTCATGGGTTACTTCATTTCCCGCCATTTGTGATGACTCTTCCACCATTTATGAACTCACATTTGGGGCAAATGGAAGGTTGACTAGTGGTCCCATAATCTTCCCACTGCCTTCCTTCACCTCCTTCTGTGCAACGCCCTAATGTTATACGCTGAGCTTCAAACAGGCCAGCCTGGAATGGGTTCCATCTTATGTATGATCCTAGAGGAAGCCCCACACTCAGTGCTTCCATGTACCCCAGTGTACCCCATGTGTGTTGATGTTTTACACGTGTGTCAGCATGTGGAGAAGGTGGGAGAGCTTGAATGCCAGGTGGTGGAGAAAGACAGGGAGACTGGGGACAGGGTGGTTCAGAACCATCACTGGTTCACTTTTGATCCCTCTCTCTTTCTCATGGGTTGTAGACTAGGATTACAATACTCAAATGGTTATTTTGTATCTTATAATTATGTAAATGCTAAAAGCAAACTTGGGGGTGGAGGGGATAGAAATTTATTTTTCTGTTCTCGTTTGTTTTAGTTAACCTGGTTGGGCAGTAAGTTAACTGTGATTAGTCAAAACAATAATTGCTTATAGAGAGATTTAGATATGAAATGCAGAGGTTTCTATTGCCAGGGGTATCTTCAGGGGCCTCCGAAGGACGGGACAGAATGTCGTTTTAGCCACCCCCGCCCTCCACCAGTCTCTGCATTGGGTACTGTATGCTACGTGCCCCCTTGCGCCTCTTGGATAAATCTTGGCAATTAAATGCTATTCGATGTCATTTATTTATGAACAAATAAAATGGAAATGTTGAGAGCAGTTCAATGGCAACTGCATCTCTTAACCCATAAAATAAATAATTCAGTAAGAATATCAAGTTCTTAACATTGCTTAGGAACATGCTTATTGTTTCAACTCATGGGTTGAAAAACTATAACTTTTGTGATATTATTATTTCAGATTTTTTCATAGATGTAAGTGGGCTTTAGGGAAATGCCAAGCTGCGTTGTTTTGTCTTACTAAACAGAGCTGAGCATTATCCCACAGATTAAACATGCATGATGTAATTACATCAAGTGCCCTCTTTAATGCCCATCACCCAGTTGCACTGGGTGTTATGTGCAACTGATGAATCACTAAATTCTATCTCTGAAACTAATAAAAAAATTTTTTAATTTAAAAAATAAAATAAAACGATGCTATTATTATTCATATAGGCCAGTCGTTCCCCTGATTCTTTGCTTTCTGGCTTCTTGGAATTCTGCATACAAGGAGCAGAGACGGAACCACTGAACGCCCCTTCTGCTCGCTCTGTAGGTTTATCCTCTGGGCCTTCTGCCAATGCAGCTCTTTTCTGGGCTGCGCGTTCTGGAAAGCAAGGGCTGCCCCATCACTTCCTGTCCCCATGCAGGCTGTCCTCTTGCCAGGAGAGAGCAGGGTAGAGGCAGGCTATAGACTTCCCCAGGGAAGTGGCTCTAGAATCCTCTTCCTTCTTTTTTTTACAATTCAGCCACTCATCTACCAGAAGCAAAAAGCTGATCCGGATGATGTTTAAAAGATAGAGAGAGGAACTTTTATTTTGTTACCATAAAGCTAATATGTATTTATTATGCATTTTTTTTACCAACAAGGTAGATTAAAAGGAGGAAAATTACTTTAAGACCATCATCCAAAGAATAATCTCCCTTACAATTTTTGTTTCACTCCAATCTTGGAGTGAATGGATACCTATTTTTAACAAAAACAACACAGGGATTATTGCACACATCCCATTTAGTAGCCCTCCCGTGTATAATTCATACCTCCTTTCCGTGTCTTCAAACAGCCTTGTACAATGATTGATTGATTGAATACATACTCCACTGTTGGAGATTAGAGATGTTTGCAGGGGAGGGGGGTTCTCACCATGTCGAGGTTTCACTGTTATATTTAGCTGAATCTGGAAGGAGGAGCAGAAGAGGAGCAGGAAGTTAGAAGGAGAGAAGTGTGTTCCCAAAAGAGAGAAGAAGAGGTCATGCCCCAAGCTTAAGACACCGTGCCAAGGTCAAGGAGCTATAGGTGCTTCACAGGGCTGGAGCGCAAAGGTCAAAGGTGGGGAAATGAGAGCAGGGACCAGGGGGCAAATAATCTGTGGAGAACCTGGCAGTGGCAAAGGGGAGTTTGGGCTTACTCCTAAAGATATTTTGACAGTGTGGAGAAATCACATGGCAAGACAGCATTTTATCCCTCCCAGCTGTCTGCAGAACGGGGAGGTGGAAAAGGACCCTGGCAGAGAGGAGCAACGTGAGCAGGAAGTGTAGTGGTTGAGAACTGGATGGGTGTTTACGACATAGAATCATTTAAAAGATAAAAATAATAATGAGGACGAGAAAGGGAAAGTCAGGAGGAGCCTCGGGACAGATCCATTAAACTGCTCTTCCACTGGCCCCTTGGTTCCCTGGAGCCCATTTCTTCCCAACAAATTCTAAGCCAGAACCAATGCCACGGTCCAGGGATCAGCCAGCTCTTCCTAGAAAGGGTCAGAAAGTAAGTATTTTAAGTTTCATGGACCACATAGCCTTTAAAAAAAAGGGAAAAACAATTCTTAGCTCAGGGGTGTACAGAAAGAGGCTGTGGGCACTGTGCAGTCCACCACAGTCCGCTTCTCTGACCTGTCTACACCCGAACACCATTGGAGGGTCTCCTCATGTATTTGGGATTACCTTTTAGACCTCCTTCCTCCGTTGCAACAACACGATTTTCAGTAACAACCATGTAGTGGTTAGTAATAATCATTATTTTCTTATTTTTTCTTCTGTTTTAAAATAATTAATTGAAAAAAGAACAGATTTCAATTTGAACACAGTATTCAAATTGAGTAAAATATTTCCTGTATTGACTGCATACTTCGCTTTCCAAACGAAAGGTTTTTCACCTGACGGTCCTGCACTGTTGCACTATTTTCCATGTTAATCAAAATAATATCTCCAGGTAAACATGCAGAGTGACAGCAGTGAAGAAGTCAAGTTCTGGTTCTTCATCTCTACAGTAACTGTGCTGTTTGTCCATCTTGGACGTCCTGCTGCAGGTGGGGATATGTGGCACCCTGGGGGCTGCAGACCCAACTGTGCCCCAGAGACCTCCAATAATTCTCAACTCCTGGGAACTTACCCTCAAAGCACATGTGTGTAGCTGGGGCCACAGGGGTGTCGGGGTCAACTGGAGAACCAGGAGTTCTCTGAAATCACTGCTGTGGATAATCCAGTGTTTACGAAGGGATCAGTAATAGCACCCCGCTGATGTGAAGCTTACAGGTAGAAAATTAAAACGTCATTGTTTGGAACTTTGACCAGAAAAAGATTTTTTTGGAGAGGAGTATTTTATCAGTGAACAGGCGAACTTTTAGTCGTTTGTTGTCGTGTTAACGTTCTCCGATGATGATGCTCGAACTGCCGGCTCCTGGGGCCGAGGGCTCCCAGCGCTCTGTCCCTGGTGCCGCACGCTTATGGCTCTGCGGTGCTGTCTTGCAGGGCTGAGGTCCGTCCGCAGAACTGCCCCACGATCGTCTCCACTCGTTGTGGGCAACAGTCTCTTCCATTTTCCTGAATGTTGAGGGCCCTTCATAACCACCATCCTCTTCGTTCTCAGCCAGGGACCTCGCTTCCTACTTCACCCAAGAATTAGACCATCGGGTGTAACTTCTCATCCCACTACTTGGCATTGTCATCTCCATCTACCTTCTGCTTTGCTCCTCCTGATCAAGACTTTCCTCCCGTCCCACCATTTCAGGGTTACTGTCTGTCTCTGTCTGTCCTTATTTTACTCCTTACCTCAGTTCTTATACACGTACTTAATTCTCATCCTGAAAAATAAAAACGAAACCAGAGTCCTCGCCTGACCTGGCATCATCGCCCCCCTCCAGCACCATCCAGCCTCCAAGCCTCTTTTCTGTGTCCTGTGTATCAGACATGAGTATTACCATTATTAGAAAGCTAGCTCCCATTGTAAAAAAAAATAAATTGGCCTTCAGTTTACCAATCTCTCCTGAGTTGGGTTCATATGAGTTGGTCTTCTGAGGCCAATCCACTCCAGCTGTACCGAACAAACTCAACGCTTGGACCCACAAAATGGGGACCAGAATCTCTGCCAAGGGCTCTATCAAGGCAAAGCTACCCTGAAAGTCTGTTTAGAGCCAGCTGTCTTCCTTCTGTGACATCTTGGTTGTCACCTGTCAGTATCCATCTCAATAACAGACACAAGGCCTGGGCTTTGGAGTCGATGCCTCAGGTTCCTGGGTAGCCATACTTCCTGGCCATGAGAGCTTGGGAAAGGCACTTCAATTCTCTGAATCTATTTCCCTTTCTTTAAAATATGCATACTAATGCTTACATATAGGATGACTGTAGAGATGAAACCGGTTTCACAAAAGCGCTTGGCGGTAAAAAAGTCAGGAGTGTTCCCAAATCTGCATAATGACAAGGTGAATCCGAAGGCCGGTTTGCTTACGGCGGGGAGGCAGAGCTGTCCGGGGAAGAGAAAGATACTACTGGTTTGACGTTCAAGGAAATTGTTTGTCATGTGTATTTCAGAAAATCTTGGAAAATGTATACAAGTCATGAAGATATTGGGTATGATTTTGAAGATGACCCCAAAGATAAGAAGACACTTAAGCCCCACCCAAACATTGACAGCGGATGGGCTTGGATGGTGGTTCTTTCCTCTTTCTTTGTGCACATCCTCATCATGGGCTCCCAGATGGCCCTGGGCGTCCTCAACGTGGAATGGCTTGAAGAATTCCATCAGAGCCGCGGTCTGACCGCGTGGGTCAGCTCCCTCAGTATGGGCATCACCTTGATTGTGGGTATGTTCGCGTGTGACCTGTTGTAAAACCGCATTATTATAAGTTGACAATTCCCCACTGTAAGTGAAGTTTTACATTGTCGAAACATGAGATACTAGATATTAATGATGATACTATTTCTTTTATCGTGGTACAATATATATATAACATCAAATTTACCATTTTAACCACTTTTAGGTATACAGTTCATTGCCACTGAGTGCATTCATCCCCACATTCCATCTCCAGAACCTTTTCATTGTCCCAAACTGAAACTCTGCACCCATGAAACAACAACTCTCCGTTCCCACCTCCCCTTCGCCCCTGACCACCACCACTCTATCTTCGGTCTCTATGAAAGTACCTCATATAAGTGCAATCATACAATATGTGTCCTTTCGTGTGATATGACTATTTGAATATTATAAAAAATTTGGAGTGTCTTAAAAGTTGATCATTTAAAAAAAACTCTCTTTTGCCCCAAACTCTGTTTTCTTGACCGCTCTAATTCATTATATATCATTACAGATCTGTTTATTTAATATTTGTGAGTACTTGTAAAAGATAAAAATTTTAGAGAAAACACCACAAAAGGCAAGTAGCATCTTATTTCAGAGTTCCGGTGATTTAATTTGAAATATTGATCATATGCTGTTGAAAAATCTATTAAGCTGCTTTTAGAAAAATTGCTGGTCCAGCTAACAGGAAGGAATAATAGTGTATTTTCTAGTTAAACCTAACCACACACCAATCTGAAAACAGTTTTCATGCAGCTGGAGATGCCAAGCTAGAAAGTTATGATACATACAATATGTTATTATGGCCTATGCGTTTCCTTTTGGGAAGTAAACAGTTTTTATTGTCAACTAATATTTAATAAGCATCTATTATATACCAGGTGTTTTCCCTTACATGATCTCTTGAAAGTAAAAGTCATACTTTTACGCTGAAATTTTTTTACATATATTTTTATTTATTATTTTAGAGAGAGTGCACGAAAGCGGGTGGAGGGGCAGAGAGAATCTTAAGCAGGCTCCACTGTCAGTGCGGATCCCCACGTGGGGCTGGAACTCAGGACCTGAAATCATGACCTGAGCCAAAACCAAGAGTCCATCCCTTAACTGACTCAGCCAACCAGGCACCCCTCCATCAAATTTTCTTTAATTTCAAGTATTCATGAAATGACACTGGAAACATAAATAGCCTCAAATCTTTTCCTGGTTCTGTGAGAATTTGTGTATGACAGGCATCTGTGTGTTTGATGGGAGACTCCCTTTTCAGTCATTTCCCCATCGGTAATTAACTCCTCGAATCCAATTCCAAGATTTGTTGATCTTGCCTGGCATTCAGTCAGGGTTATTTTGGATAATACAAACAACATTAATAACGGTCGTAGTGCTAATCCTCGAAAACAAGGACAAAGTATTATTTCTCAAGATGCGTGTGGAGTATGCGTGTTTATCAAAGGGAATTAATCTAGTTTTAAAATTACATAAGGGCACCATTACATGTGTGAGGAAATTGCCAGTAAATCGTCTTGCCTGCAACGTTAAGGAACCGACTCCTTCAACCCTGCATTGGCCTCGTTAAAACTAGGACTGTCGTACGAAAAACGCAAGATAGCTCACTTCAGTGTAGACAAGGTGCTAGTTTTACGCTGGATGTGATTCAAACTTCTCAATAAATCAGTGAAAGAAAACTGTGCTTCTAGAATACCTAACCTCCAGGTTTTTTTACCTTCTTAAAACTAAATCTTTAAGGGGAGCCTGACTGGCTCAGTCCATGAAGCATGCAACTCTTGATCTCGGGGTTGAGTTTGAGCCCCACGTTGGGTGTAGACATCATTTAAAAATAAAATCTTAAAAAAAAAAAAAATCTTTGAGGGGTAGAGCCAAAGACTTACAGATTCACTCTAAGAAGTATGTGTCTACTACAAAAAAAAGAAGACTCAGCAAAAGGCCAGGATAGGCAATGTCCCATTATTTTCCAAATCATCCAATGAGGTTGTCTTAGATGTTATTTTGTGTTTCACAAGCTCTGCAAAAATAAGCAATGGGAGCCAGTCCTGAAATTATTGGAAATGATTTTGGATATGACCCCCCAAATGCGAACACCTAACTCACAGCGACGGTGAAATGGGATTGTCCTCTTTAATTTAATTGAGAGGGAACTATATATTCAGAATTCTGTTTGAGAGTCCGTGAATCCCTCACAGTGTCATTTCGTTGTAGACAAACCTTTCTCCAGGAAAGGCACCTGCTAGATCAATATCTTGTGTCTTGGAAATCACCACACAGCAAGGCTCCTAGTTCTATAAATAAAAGGCCTTTGATCTTATCGTGATCCTAAATTGCTGTCGATTATCTTAAGCTGCCTGATCCCAGGCGGCTGCAGATGTGCTGGGTGTCTTCCAAGCCAGAAGCCCGCAAGAACAGCTCTCCTTTACCTGCCACTTGCCGTATGCCACGTGCGTGTTATGTACATGATCTCATTTGATCCCGCAGCAACCCCAGCGCCGGACCATTGTCTCTGTCTGACAGAGGAAGAACACGCAATGCTCACAGGCTTTAAGTAACTTACTGGAGGTTGAACAGCCAATAAGCAGGAGACAGGCTTCAAAGCTGGTCCACTGGACTCAAAATCGTGCCTACCATACCATACTGCCTGCCACTACACCAAATGAGAACTGAAAATACATGCGAAGTGAACACATAGAAATTGTTCTCATTTTCCAATCACTGTGAGCACATTTGGGTTTTCTCTTTAAATTAAAAAAAAAAATCTGTGAATTATGTTACAGAGTTGAAAGCCATCTCTTTCTGGGGCAGTGGCTTGCATGCAGGAAATTCGATAATTTCATTCTTGTTTCATTCTTTGCTAGTACGGACTTTGCCAGTTTCCTGCCAAAGGTCCCAATTTTTAATAAGCTGTCATCACCTCAGTCGTATCTACAGCAGCCCTTGGACGAATTCTTGGGGGAAGCCGTGTTAGGGGAATCCACAGGCTGCAAAAGGTCACTTTCTGACCGAGGAGAGTTAGAGCAGTCGTTGCCAATCCTGGATGCACATCAGATCCACCTGGGGAGCTTTAAAAAACCCTGCTGCTCCCGTCGCACCTAGACCATTAAATCAAAATCTCTTGGGATGGGATCCAAACATCAGGACTTTTTTCAGCTCCTAAGTGACTCCGGTGCTCAGCCAAGGCAGAGTCATTGATTTAGAGGCTCTGAACTCCTTATTGCACTAAAGGGTGAGCCCAGGAGGCCAGGAGTTCAATGAACTACCTCCTTTCATCCCTGACTGTAGGCCAAGGTCACCCTTCAGACCATTTCTCTCCTCACCTGAGCTTTTGTGAACCTATGAGGCGGGGATGGGCAAGAAATCAGGACTTCCTCATGGTGCTCCCTGCAGCTTTATTATGTGGGAAACGGGCCAAAATCAGATTCCTTCTGCAGAGGAGAAAGTCTGCGTCTCATCCCAGAACACTGAACTCCTTCACAAAAGTGGGAATCATAGCCAGATGACGGTCCCTCCAGCTCCTTTGCCCCTTGTCCTTAGACTGTGTGCGGAATTCCTTTCATTTTGGCGAAACGCTAATTTGATCTTGGAGATGCCAGTTGACCATCAGCAATGATGAGAAAACGGAGCGGAATCAGAACACCTGGGTCCGACTTCCTTATGGTGACCTGTCTGTGTTTTGTGACCATCGAGGAGTCAGGGCCTGTCCCGGGCTGACCTGGCCCAGCTGCGAGTCGTAACGGACAGAAGCTGCACCCCGTGAGAGATGATGACCTGAAAAGCCAGACACTGTTATCAACTTACCTTTTTATCAGTAAAGCAATTCATTCTTTCTTTTTGATTTACAACATTCCTCCAGACAGGAGTACGTGCTGCTACGTGGGGATTCCACCTCCCTCCTTTTCCTCCAAATGCTTTCTTAATGCAGTGTTTCAGAAACACGCAATATCACAGGAAAACTTGCTTCTGGGCCCTTTCTGTCACATGGAAAACATGATCGGGCTTCTGAACTGCGGTCTGGTGACCTGTCACAGCTTAGAAGGTCGGTTAACAGCAGACCGATGAGTCTTGCCTTTTTCTCTTTATCCACTCGTCCGAGATTCGAGTAGTGAGGTGACTGTGGGTTTAGGAAAATAAAAATCTTTGTGGGGCGCCTGGGTGGCTCAGTTGGTTAAGCATCCGACTCTTGATTTGGGCTCAGGTCATGGTCTCAGGGTCCTGGGATTGAGCCCTGTCTCAGGCTCCACACTCAGGGGGCAGTCTTCTTGAGATTCTCTCCCTCTGCCCCTCCCTCCACTCACACACATTCCCCCCCCCAAAAAAAAATAAATAAATCTTTTTTTAAAAAATATTTGTGGGACACCTAGGTGGCTCAGTCAGTTATGTGTCTGCCTTTGGCTCAGGTCATGATCCCAGGGTCCTAGGATCGAGTCCCTGCTCAGCAGGGAGCCTGCTTCTCCCTCTGCCTGCTGCTTCCCCTGCTTGTGCTCTCTCTCTCTTTCTCTCTGACAAATAAGCTCTTTAAAATAAATGAATAAATAAATAAAAGGAAAATAAATACTTGTGAAGAAATCAAAGACACATCTTCAGCTTATGGTTTCTGAATTTCAGTTGCCCCCAATAATTCCCTCAGATGTTTATATCAATGTGTTTGGTTTATATATTATTTATATCGTGTGCTTATTTTATAATATATAACAGTATGTTTATGTAAAATATATTTACTATATTGTCTATTCTAAGAGGTTTATCTGCTGAGTTATTTTCTGTGCACCAATGTTAATTAAATTAATAAATCATTACCTTCATAATTTTTAGAATTAGGCACACTCAAAATCAGTAGACAAAAAAAATTCATTAGCCACCTGTGCATCCAAATATGTACATGAATATAGTTAGAACTTTAAAGGAAAATTTTATTTCAGTTTGAACTAAAAGGGGAAGCTCCTTAGAGTTTAACAGATTTTTAACCTGAAATAGTCTCACCAGAATATAGGGTTTTGTAACTATGAAAAGTAATAATGATCCAAAATAAGACAATTTTTAGAATGTGCCATCTTACTGAATATTGACTACAGCCTCCCACTGTATTGCTGAAATACAGACTGCTTTTCGCACAGGGAATCACGGATCACAAGGCAAGCACTAAGCTTCTGTGACATCAGAAGTCACCACAGGAGCGCCTGCATGGCTTAGTCGGTTCAGCATCCGGCTCTCGATCTCAGCTCAGGTCTTATCTCAGGGTGGTGAGTTCCAGCCCGGCGTTGGGCTCCATGCTGGGTGTGGAGCCGACTAATAAAAATAAATAAGTGAGTGAATGAATGAATGAATACATAAATATCAGGAAGAAAACAAAGAGGTTTGACAAAAACCGGACCGTCCTAGGAAAGTAAGGAGCCAGGATGTGTGTCATTGCTACTGTGTTACTGTGAGCATGGCACCCGTTGCAGACGGAAGCGTATTCCTGAATCTCCAGTGTCATAGAAATAGCCTGGTGGGGCCGGCCTGGGACTGAGAGTCAGCAGCGGCTGAAGTACATACGAAGCGATGAGAAGTTCTTTTCTACATGGTTTGCATCCAGGCATCCTCGTGAAAATAAACTGTCATCAGTTCTTTGCTGGAAGCATGGGAGTCCTGAAAAGCCCCTTCCTGGACTCCCCTTGGGTCTGGAGTCAAAAACTCAAGTAGCGAGTAATGTAAATGGGGGCAGGAGGCCAAGTACGGGACCAAAGGGAAGGGTGGTGACTGTAGCTAATGAGCAGTGTGGACAGAGCGAAGTGGGGCAGCCAGGGCACAGCTCTAGCCCATCTTGGCTATGTGGGAATCCATCTTGCTGGATTTTGTGTTGCCACTGGATTTCTTGTGAATGCTCTTAATTTTTAAATGCTGGCAACTGATTCAAAACATCTTTTAAAGACTTCATTTATTTCAGAAAGAGCATGAAAGCAGGAGCAGTGGGGAGGGGCAGAGGGAGAGGGAGAAACAGACTCCCCCTGAGCAGGGAACCCATCCTGGGGCTCGATCCTGAGACCCCCAGGTCATAACCTGAGCCAAAGGCAGACGCCCAACCAACTAAGCCACCCAGGTGCCCCCAAAACATCTTTTAAACTATGCCCTCGATAAACAAAATGCATCCACAAGCTGAGTAAGCCCATAGACCAATTGTTTGGGACCTACTTGTGTTGTAGACAAGTTTTTTTTTTTTTGTCTGTTTATTTCAGATCTGCCTTTTTTTGGAAACCTAGAAACTTGTGCTCTCTGATGAAATTACTGAAACCCATCTTTGCATGCTAAAAGCTTTTTGCATATAAAGCAATGGGGGTTTGGGTTCATTTTATTTAATAGCCCTAGCAATGTTTTATTCGCTGTCTTCATGTGAGGATTTGTGAAGAAAGCATGAAAATAAAACACCATCAGTCAATTCCCTTTTCAATGTCCCACGACAGGACCTTTCATCGGCTTGTTTATTAATACCTGTGGGTGTCGCCGGACGGCAATAATCGGAGGGCTGGTGAACTCGCTCGGCTGGGTACTGAGCGCCTATGCCGCCAATGTGCATTATCTCTTTATTACCTTTGGAGTGACAGCTGGTAAGCATATTGACTTCTTAACCTTAATTTTAAATATATTTGTTGGGCGTCTTGACAATGAATAATTGTGGAGAAAAGAAACCCATTAAGATATTGTGTCCTTTCTTTAAAAGATTTTACTTATTTGAGAGAGCATGTGAGAGAGAGCACGAACGGGGGTGGGGGGGTGTGGAGGGAGAAGGAGAAGCAGACTCCCTGCTGAGCAGGGAACCGAGTGCTGCGGGCCCCGATCCCAGGAACCTGGGATTATGACCTGAGCTGAAGGCGGTCACTTACACCCCTGAGCCACCCAGGCGCCCCATATTTTGTCCTTCTTTTCCTCCACCCCACCCCACCCCACCATATACTCCAGGAAATACTTTTTAATATAAGATATTAAATCTTAGGTGTGGAAAAACAGCCTAACAAGTGTTAGGCTTGATGTTCCTATTAGAATTTAACTAAATTTCCCTTGATTGGTTCTAAGGGCTAGTCTTCTCTCCTATGAGGAATAGGAAAAGGAAGGTAATAATACAGACATAAGTGAATAGACTGAATATTAAGAAAATTAATAACTTTCTCATTTAATAACTGCAGAAGGGAGCATGAATCATAGAATAATTATTTTCTCCTTCAGCCCTATTCAAATGAATGAAATAGCAGCAAAATCCACATATATGGAGACCCTGAAGAAGCGCATCTAGAGAGGAGAGTGTGACTCCCTAGTGAATGGGTAAAACTGGCTCCCAGGCAGCATGGTTTTCATATCCCTTCTGCAAAATACATTCCCGGCTGTAATTTCCTTTATCAACAGCTAAAAGAATTCACACAGATAAGAAGTTTCTTACTTGTACAATGGTATTGCACTGAACCAGATCCAGCGTGACTTTCTTTTTGAGTACAGAGCTGCCGTCCTAATAAATGACACATTGACAGAAGTGGTGGTATAAGAGGTAAAAGTTAGAATTTGGAAACCTTGCTTTTTTTTTTTTTCATTTATTATCTGTGTGACTTTGGGCAAATTACTTAACCCATTTATGCCTCAGTTTCCTATCTGCAAAATGGGGTCATGAAGGGTGCTTGGTTTACAGGGTTGTTGAAACGATTAGGAGATCATCTGTATAAAGCACTTAGCACGATACTTGTCACAAAATAGAGCCCTCAGTAAGTGTTAGCTAATATATAATTGTTATATAGAATGTAACATTCTTATTATGAGCTTATGATAGCAGGAGACCTGAACACAGAGCCCTACTTTCCAAATAAGTTGGCAAGTTGGTTCTCCGTAATTTACATCGATCCACAAAACACTTCTATGTCCTTTGAAGCATAGTTTGAAAACCATTGATCTGAAGGACTTGGTAACAGTTCTTAAAGAACAACTTAAGGTGTTTTCCCTGAGTATCTTAAAAACTTTCCCCCAAACCCTCCAATGAATAGAGCCAGCCCTGGGGTTTTTATATTGTAGGTGAGGAAACAAACACTCCTCCTGAGCCAAAGGAGCCACACTGGGGTCTCCAGGCAAACACGGGGCACCCCCCGTAAACTGGATGTGGTGGTGATTGATTATACAGACTGACTGGATCCTACAAACTGGGACTTGAGATTAATTCTCATCATTTAGAGATTTCTAGGATTCGATTGTTTACACGAACTTTATTTCTTGCAGTTAATTGCCTATTGACCTGCAATTAATATTATTTCCATGTTCTTTCTTCTTTAATTTTATTTATTTGTCAGAGAGAAAGAGAGTGCGCCCAAGCAGGGGGAGTGGCAGGCAGAGGGAGAAGCAGGCTCCCAGCTGAGCAAGGAGCCCAATATGGGGCTCGACCCCAGGACCCTGGGATCATGACCTGAGCTAAAGACAGACGCTTAACCGACTGAGCCACCCGGGCATCCCATTTTACTTCTTCCATATTCATTCACTTATTTATTCAACAAACATTTCTGGACCCAAGAAAGTAGGAGGAAAATCAGGGGGCTGGTGAAAGCAAAGTGTGTCTTTAGACACTTTATTGCTCCCACTTTTTATACAGGAAAAACCCAAAGACAGTCTCTGAAAAGAAATGTATCCACATCCCCCACAAATACACATATCTAACTCTATGTAACTGGAAAATCCAGCTAAATCAGTTAGCTTATAGAGGCAAAATCCTGGGCTGTCATTAGGGAGGCATGTGAAAGCTGATTAGCAATCTAGACCCTATTTAACAGAAAAGAAAGACGAGAAGATCTAAAAAAGCAAGTGCTTAAGAGATACATTTCACTGTACAATTCATGTTTGAAGAAAACTTTATTGATATCCTTCTTCCTTCCAAAAAACATTTGAGACAGATTTGTTTATATCTGTCTCTTTTTTTTTTAACGCCCAGACCATTAAAACTGTGTTGTAGTATCCTTCTATTAAGCAGAAAAATAGTGTCTGTTTGAGCGAACGTACTTAGCCAAGAGAGTCTGGACCGGATTTCTTCAGCCTTACCAGAGCTGCATTTTCTTTAGCCTCTCTCCTAAAGACATCTTTTCCCCCATCCACACGGACCCAGGATCACAGGATTTTTTCTCCCAATCTCAGCCTCTTTCCTCCACCTGGTTGGTAGGGCTGTAATCCCATCCTCTGAACCAGCGTGTGGTGAAGAATTGTTCCAGGACCCTGCCCAGGGCTGGACATTAGCAGGGCCTTGACTGACTGCTGGGCTTGAACCACATCTCCCCAAGGCCTGTCCTATAAGCTCATGGACTAATTGTGCCCATAACAGACAGCAAAGCCAGGTGCGGAAGGAGGGGATGCTGTCAAGGTCATGGATAGTGTAACAGGGAAATAGATAACTTGTAACATTGGGCCTGGATTTTTTTTCCTCACACATGGAGCGTTTACTCTTCACACTAAGTGAAAATTAGGGCTGCTCTCAGGCTAAGGTACCTCCGTTTTCTTCCTATTAATCATTTTATTCTACTGTTGTTTAGAAATCCATAACCACATTAAATTTAGGATGTTGGTTATTGTCAGTAACAAATAAAGTTTTTTAAAAAATTAAAACTTATTTTGTGCTCTCAGCAAAATCCAGACGATGACAAATTTCACAGGACAAATGACCCATTTTCCTCAACAAATAAATTTCAAGAAAAAAAAAGATAAATTTCAAGAAAAAAACAGAAATTT
Source organism: Ursus maritimus (assembly GCF_017311325.1). NCBI lineage: Eukaryota > Metazoa > Chordata > Mammalia > Carnivora > Ursidae > Ursus > Ursus maritimus. Next base: position 9,384,380 of record NW_024423343.1, read on the forward strand.
AAAGAGGCTTAAAATTCATATCAACAAATAGCACTGTGTGGGCCTTATTTGGATCCTGATTAAAGAGACAGTTTTTTTTTTTAAATATAGTCATTTATGAGACAATTAGAAACTTGAACACCTTCTGGATATTTCATGATATCAAAGAATTTTCCATTTTTTCAGTTAAGATATAATGATTATGCTGTTTAAAGAATTCTTCCATTAGAGATTTATACTAAAATATTTGCACTTGAAATGATGTACATGAGACGTGCTTTACAATTAGAGGGAGGATGGAGTGTTTATGGGCTATTAAATATTTTTCTCTGCCTCTTTGAATATTAGGAAATGAGAAATTCTGTTTTTTGTGGACTTAAACGTCATAAAGATTAATCCAGAGTTTAGTTCAAAATTAAGGATAGCTGTTTTCTTCATGCTCATTTCTCCCATAATGCAAATTATTATTATTGCCCTCATCGAGGCTTGCAAGGGGGTTTGGGGACCTGCCCCTACTCCTGCTGGGAATCACTTAGAAGCTATTAATTGTTCTTAAAACAAGGATATCCACCTGTAGACTGGTTGAGGATCGCTGACTTCTGACAGTTGCTGTAAATATCACTGCTCTGAGGTAAATAAAGGAGGCAGGTTGCTTCTGGAGGCTTCTTTTAGAAACTCAGGCTACGGGGCACCTGGATGGTTCAGTCGGTTAAGCATCTGCCTTCAGCTCAGGTCATGATCCCAGGACCCCTGGGATGGAGCCCCACATCAGGCTCTCTGCTCAGTGGGGGGGGGGTCTGTTTCTCCCTCTCCTTTTCCCCGCTCATGCTCTCTCTCTCTTCCTCTCTCTCTCTCAAATAAATAAAATCTTTAAAAAAAAGTTTAGAAACTCAGGCTGAAGCAAAATCCGTCTTCAAAATCCTACCTGCCGGCAGCTGGGGGGTGAGCGGTTTAGGGTGAGAGGCAGTGAGTGGTGGAAAAGGACCAAGCTATGCAGTTGGGTCTGAGTTCTGCCCCGGATTCTCCAGTTTCCTGCAGCAGGGTCTTGGGAAAATAACTAAACTCCTCATGAGGTTCAAAAAAAGGGCATAGGGATGCCCGGCTGGCTCAGTCCAAAGAGCATGCGACTCTTGATCTCAGTATCGTGAGTTCGAGCCCCATGTTGGGTGTAGAGATTACTTAAATAAAACTTAAAAAAAAAAAAAAAGGTAGAAGCACGGTTAACTTCCGGGTTATTGTGAAAACCCAACACATAAAGCCTATAAAGCAACTGGCCCACCATTGGTACTCAGTTAATGGTAATTAGTATTGTAATTGTATGTACAATTGCTCTGGTCTTTCAAAGTCAAGTATTTGTGAAACTCTTCAGTGACGCTGAACGAAGGGGGCTTGGCCCTGGGAAACAACATGGGCCAGTCTCTTCTGTGCCCTCATGCCGCCATCCTAACGTCAGGAAGGCTTAAGCATTAAAACCAGATGGGGCCCCAGGATCATTGAAGTTGATCTTACGGTTTCCTTCTGTCTGTACTTAGAAGTTGAGAATGCCTCCCACAACCTCTTAGCCAGCATGTTATTTTATTTCATTTCATTTTTTAAATAGATTTCATGTTTTAGAGCAGTTTTAGGTTCACAGCAAAATTTGCAAAAAGTACAGAGAGTTCTGTTATGCCCCCTGCCCCCAATGCACATTGTCTCCCCCACCAGCATTTTAATTTTGTCGATGGAAATCACAAACTGTTCCAATTTTCTAAGAAAGATACAAGTGAAAATCAGAGCTGCAAATTAGTATTATGTGGTTTTGACATCCAGGCGCTGGGTATGTTTATGGGTACCTTCCTTTTATTCTTCCTATTAATTTGTGAACAAATGGACTCATTCTGGAGACTTCTGCAAATTGCCTGGAATTACTCTCCATCCGCTGGTACAAAAATACTTCCCTCGGCACTTGATGCAATTAGCACTGACAGCAGGGCCCGACATCCGTTCATTCTTCCATTCATTTACCTTCTCATCCACTCATTCGTTCTGATATTCTGATGTGAAGATGCTGGCTTATTTTATTATTGGAGTGGCCCGTGCTGGAGGGAAATGATGGGCTGGAAGCTTCGGTAGATGATCCTGACAGGGTGCTTGCCCACAGAGCTGCTTTTTTACACACGTTATTTCTTTGTGTAAAAGGAAAAACAGCATAGAAATGAATATGAAATGCAGATGACATTTACACGCTGCAAATTCCAGACGTGGCGATTCATGTTGTGCCGTGCGCTTTTTGTTCCCATCCAACCCGCGCAGGCTTTGGAAGCGGGATGGCCTACCTGCCGGCCGTGGTCATGGTGGGGAGGTACTTCCAGAAGAGACGCGCCCTGGCCCAGGGCCTCAGCACCACCGGGACGGGGTTCGGCACCTTCCTCATGACGGTTTTGCTCAAGTACTTGTGCGCCGAGTACGGATGGCGGAACGCAATGTTCATCCAAGGAGCCGTGTCCTTAAACCTGTGTGTCTGCGGGGCGCTCATGAGGCCCCTCTCTTCTGGGAAAGGCCGGAACGACCCGGGAGGGAAAGACCCGCAGGTCGTGCTGGCTCACTCCCCTGGATCGAAGTCAAGTGGACCGCTGGGCGGAGCGGAAGAGAAGGGTGGCGGCCCCGGGAACGGGAACGAGGAGACCGTGGGCGACCTCCCGGGCCAGGCGTGCCAGGAGAAGGTGGGGCACAGACAGAACTTGTGCGCCTTGCGGGTGCTAAAGACGGCCAGCCAGCTGACCGTGAGAGTCAGGAGGGGCTTCCGGGACTGGTACTCTGGCTATTTTGGGACAGCCTCGCTCTTTACCAATCGAATGTTTGTCGCCTTTATTTTCTGGGCTCTGTTCGCATACAGCAGCTTTGTCATTCCTTTCATCCACCTCCCAGAAATAGTCAATTTGTATAACTTATCGGAGCAAAACGATGTTTTCCCTCTGACTTCAATTATAGCAATAGTGCATATCTTTGCAAAAGTGATCCTGGGCATTGTGGCCGACCTACCTTGCATCAGCGTTTGGAATGTCTTCCTGATGGCCAACTTCACCCTTGTCCTCAGTATTTTTATTCTGCCACTGATGCACACCTACGCTGGCCTGGCCGTCATCTGCGCACTGATAGGCTTTTCCAGCGGTTATTTCTCCCTAATGCCCGTGGTGACCGAAGACTTGGTGGGGATTGAGCACCTGGCCAACGCCTACGGCATCATCATCTGTGCCAATGGCATCTCCGCACTGCTGGGACCCCCTTTCGCAGGTAAACCATATAAGGTTTTAAGAGCTTAGGGTACGTGTAGAGAGTTCGGTTGTGTTCTCTGTATTTTGAAGTCCAAGACAAATAAGAAGTGCCTATTTGTGCACCTGCTCCTTTATCCTCCCATTCTGGTCCCCCGGCTTCTCATTTGGAAATGTTAGCAACGTAGTGGCCATTCTTTCAAGCAGAACGTGGATGAACGTGTGATCTCTATCTACAAGGTAAGTGGCCAGGCTAGTGAAGTGGGTCGTGGAATAGTGTCGAACCCTGGGAGGAGGCAGCCTCTACCCCCCTCCAGCTGATTTCTGTCACCAAGAAACATGGAAAATTATTACCAGATCCTCTATTGTTAGGGGGTTTTTTCCTCCAAGAAAAACTAGGAACTCCGGGCTCTTCAGTGACATTTCCAGATTTTTTTAATTTGATTTAATTTAATTTATTTTTAATTGAATATAATTGACATACATTACATTAGTTTCAGGTGTACAATGTAGGGGTTCAACAACTGTGCACACAATGAATTGCTCGCCGTGATAAACGTAACATTTCCAGATCATTAAAACACTGTGTGTAGGTCCCACACAACACATCTATGAGCTGGGTCTAGCCCCATAGCAGTTTCTTGTCACTGCTATAATAATTGCCAAAAACGTAGTGGCTTAAAACAATACAGATTTATTATCTTATAGTTCTAGAGGTCAGGAGGCTAAATTGGATCACAATGGGCTAAAATCGAGGTGTCAGCAGAACTGCGTTTTTTCTGGAAGCTCTATGAAGGAATCCTTTTTTTTTTTTTCCTTTTACAGTTTCTAGGGACTGCCTGCATCTGTGGTTCTTAGCCCCTTCCAGCACCTTCTAAGCCCGTGACACAGCAGCAGCCACAGACCTCTCTCTCATTATGACTCTCCTGCCTCCTTCTTTCACTGATAAACACACCTGGGTTACATTGGGTCTGCGTGACAACCCATGATAACCCCCATCACAAGGTCCTTAACTCAATCACAACTGCAGTCTCCTTTGCCACGTAACGTAACATTTGCAGGTTCCGGGGGTTAGGATGTGAGCAGCTGGGGAGGGTTGGGCTGTTCTGCCCACCAGAGGCCCAGAGCCCACCAGCTGACAGCATCCCAGGCAAGCTCTCTCACAGGTGTTCACCTCAGTTCAATGGAGAACTTGCTTCTTGCAATGGCCATACCAGAAATCCCGGGCACCGAGGGGTCCTGCAGCAGCCGGGGACCTCTCCGAACCTGTTGTTTGTGGAAAAACACATCAGGATCGGCAGGTAGACTTAATAATCCTCAAGACGGCAGGTGCTGGGTGAAGGTGACAAGGTCCACCCTCTGTCTAAAGATTGGAGACAGGAATCTACATAGTGTGGCAGAAGCTGGGGACAAACACCAATGCAAAGGTGCTCTCCCGCCCGAGGTGGCTGTCCGGGCTGCCAGGCCAGGACCGGTGGCTGTTTTCACGGCTGCTGGAGGTTTTGTGCAGGGTTGTAAGCTGACTTGGTAGAGCCTCACCTGTTCCGATGCCCGCACTCCCTGCTCATTCGGCCCCTCCTGGCCCTTCATTCTCATATCCTCTGCAGGAGTACCTCTTCCAGGGAACCCCACAGGTGCAGGACAAAGCCCTCCCCGTCCCTCCCTCCCCAGTCTCTCTAGGGATCGCACAGTCATCTCCCATCCTAAGCCCCCACTGGCAGGCGGCTTGTTTCAATACATTTACTTTGAAGCCCCCATGGAATTTGAAGTTCAAGACATGGCGGGTTTTTTGCCTACACAGCTGATAACACTGGCAGCTGGTTCACTAAAGGTTCAAGAACCAAGACTTGCTTTAGGAAACCCTGGGGCCACCTGGAGGCCCCTCCTGGGTCAAGCTGCTCCTGTTCTCTGTGCACAGAGACGCAGGTGCAGCATTTCTAGGTGACAGAGAATCACTATAGCAATGCAGCAAACTATATTGGCAGCTGTAAAGTCGGAATTCAGTAGTCTCGTGTAGGGTTCTCTCTCAGGGATGCATTTGGCTATAAGAGAACACCCCACCCATGGTAGCTTAAGCAGAGATTTAACTGTGTCACATAATCCAAAATCTATAATTTAGAGATACTGGATGGTATTGGGACAGTGTCTCCAAGATCCTCCTGGCCTTTTCTTCATGCTAGTTTCCTCATGGCTACACAATGGCTGCTGCAGCTCCAGCCCCTACATCTTTATTTATACCAAGGAAGAAAATGGGAAGAAAGGCTCAGTTTCAGCAGACTTCCAACTTCATCTGACTGGCCAGAACTGTGTCACACAGCTAGTCCAAGCTTCCAGGGGAACTGTATTTTGCTTCCTAGCCTCTGGACTAGAGGAAGGAAAAGAGAAAAGAATGGAGATCAGGGGTTGGATCAGGCAATCAGTGGTACCTTGCAGAGATGTTAAACTGAAATATCCATTAAGGGGATGCAGACATTATCAGTGGCTCATCCACTCTCTTGTTGAAGGTTCTTCAGCTATATTGTCTGTGGAAATGGAATCTGTTGTTGATGGTTCTTTTCATGATCCAGGCATAGTTTCTGCTTCTAACGGTCAGTCTGGGGTTATTTTGACCCTGATCTACCAGATTACGGTAGCAGCATCACAACAGATGCTGTGAGGTGCGGCTTAAGCAATTCACAATCCATGTTCGTTAAAGCACCAAAGTTGGCCAGCATGGTTTCTTTATCTCATTCCCATGCCACATCCTTCTCAGTGCATTCCAGTGCACTTTTTGGTGTGGAAGAGAAGGGAATTAGAACAAGAAGCAGGGAGTTAATCCCCAGCCCTCAGTCATCAGGTTTTACGTCTGCCTGCTTCAAGGTTCCTCCCTGGAAGTGGGTCTGGAGCTCAATGTCATCCACTGTGGATGTAGAAACCGCTGTATTAGTGGTTCGGAACCTTCTATGAATGGGGGTCAAAGGCTGCTATGGGGACTCAAAAATCAATGTTGTGCTGTGTGTGTGTCTCTAGGCCAGCAACCTCAGGGGACTGTCCTTTCTGTTTGTTTGTTTCTTCTTGCACTGAAGTCATGAGCCAGAGGAATGCTGAGCAGCTTCATTGGCTCACTGCGTTGCATTTAATTCATTGACTTTCCAGGCCAAGGAGCCAACAAGGCAATGAGATGCAGGCCTGGCCTTTTATGCCTCATAGTTCAGAAGTGACTGGCAGCACGAGTGACCAAATTACCACATTACATTCTTGCTAGAAATTCAAAGTGGGCTAGGAATTACTACTTGCGAGGTTTGCTACAGGGAAAATTATTGTTCGCGTTACCTTTTCCTTTTTTAATGGGTTCAGAAATGAATGTGTTTTCCATTTTTCAAAGTGGTTTCTACTGGCATTAAGAAATCTGGCACCATTTACTAGCGTGTTAGACAATCACGCAGTTCCATTTAGAAGAAGAATGTACAATCATAGCGAGCAGACACTGCAGCTGTGTCATTTAGCAAAGCGAACTTCTTGATCTAATTCATTTATAATATTGTTGGGCATTCAGTTCTTCCCCTGTAAAGATGTAATAGTAGTACCTACTTTTCTAGACGTTTCCAGTGTAAAATATAGCAAAACGTGGCCACCAGGTTTGACTAAGAATCTGCACATACTTGCCTAAAATATAACACCCTAGCAACAATTTGCAGTGTTTTCATCAAAAGCTGGGAATCCCTGTTTAATAAATAAGAAAAAACAACCATCATTCCTCATGTGACAGACTCAAAGGAAAAGTAATTGCAATGTAATAGGGAACCAGATTTTACTTGGAAGCTATTGATTTGAATTGATGGTTGGATCGGGGTTGCCAAGGATGCCAGGCTCCCAACCAAGGACCCGAGATCAGATCTGTAGGGAGAGGTGGTGAAGGATGAATGAGGTGGGCAGCTTGTCAGAAACATCGTTTCTCCGAAGAGTTATAACCATGTATGCTGATGATCAAAGCGCAAAGTGAAGTCCTGTCTCTCCTGACCTGCTTTGCCTCTGATGCAGAAATGGATTCCATTCAAACTGGCAGAAATGTTAAAATAGGCACCAAAGAAAAAGGGCAGGATCCAGAGTCTTTTCAAAATAAATCTGAAAGGTAGACTAGAGAAATCTGTGGGGTTCATTTAACATAAAATTTAGGATTACTTCCCCCAGTTCTTTACTATGAAATTGTTTGGTCAAGTTGGGGGCACTTTTTAAAAAATGGACACATGAGTTACTGAGTTACTTTTAAAGATTGGAGTGAGAGGACAGACACCCTTTTACAAACATTTATACTTTCAGAGGAAAGAAAATATTTTAAAATATAATGAACTCCGTTAACGACTGTAACAATGTTAATATACTTAGCACGTTCTAAAGTCTGCAGGGACAAGAGGGGGGATGGAGTGGAGGGAAGGGGATGCTAGGATGTGCTAAGGGTGGGTGATGGTGTTCATTACTGTGTCTGGCAGACGGGGGAACTGTATGTGTACAGGCAAGGAGCCAAGAGAAAATGTGTCTGAAACTCCAAAAACTTGTGGCTTGTGCTCATGGTTAAGCTTGGGGCTGCAGGGGAAAGAGGTGGGTGGGGGGCCCCCTCACAGAGCCCTGGCGCTTATATTCAACCACTTCAAACAAAAAAGTCAACAAATAGTCTGAACTAAGTACAAACTAATTTTCCAATCAGTTAAGACTTTGTCCTATTTCTGAGAGCCGTGTTCAGCAGCCACGACAGTTCCGCTCGTCCCAGCTGCCAGGGCTTGTGATTTAGAGCCAGTGTTTACTCGGTCACTCGATCATATGAAAAGCACGGGTTTAACTCTTGAAATGACAAGATCAGCTTTCGCAGGGGATGAGCAGAGCACGAGGACCTCATTTGTATTTACCGACACAGCCCACGCTGCATTATCTGCCAGCGGACGCGTCACGTCTTGTAATTCTCTGTGGCTCGTGGTGGCCACGTGGTGACGCTAAGCCAAGTTGGGCGCGTTCTTGTGCATGTGTCCTATCACCGCCCCTTTCTGATTCGGTGCTGAAGCCGAGTCTCTGTGTTTGGATTGGATGGTTCATCTCCCTTGTTCCTCTTGTCTCAGTCGGAGATCGGGAAAAGCTGATAGAGCATTTTCCTAAAGGTACGTCTCCGGAGTCCGGTGTTTTCTTCTTTGGTGTGACTCAAACAACAAACTCAAAAAAGTTGGTTGACTTTTAAAGTATATCTGGCGTGGTTAAAGTACATAAGTGTTTCATGCTGTCACGTGTTTGCCTTCCGTGAGGACTACCTTCACTCGCCCAGGTGCGTTAATTATGCGGGAAACACACTAGACGGAGATCCGGGCAGCCCGAGGTCCTGCTTGGCAAAAGCAGTGGCCTCTGTGTAGCTATTTGTTGGTGGGAGAAGGCTGAGTGGCGTTTATGCACTCGTTTGCCAGTTAGATATTTTTTTAAAAGATGGTTTTTGAAAAAGTGGTCACAAAATACTACGTTTGGTCCTTAAATCATTCCTATCTTCCTTATGTCTTTGATAATGAATGTACTGTTGATATGGGGAAAAAAGTGAACGTGCAAAATTTATGTTTTTACCACAAATGAAATTCTTGCGGAATTCAGTTCACATGGTTTGGCTACGTGAGGACGATGACATGTGACTGATTCTTAGATTTAATCACTGAAGTCTAATCACATTTCATAGTTTCTGAGGCTTTTCTTTCACATTTTAACATCTCTGAAATTGGGATGCATTTTACAGAGTCCCAGGAAAACACTGAGTCATATTTAAATTGACAAGGATATTTCTTTCTTATTGCTGCATAAGATAATGATGCATCATGCAATTCATGATATCTTAGAATACATGAAATATAGTAGTCTTTTCCAGAGTGCCTAGTAATATTATTATATGAAGGTTTTAGATGATAGTATTAAAAATTGATAATTTAGTCTGCATTGAAGGCTATATCCTTGGCAATTTAAGGTTCTTTATACATAGAAATATTAAAGTTTTATAGTTGTAAATGTGAATTTTATAAAACATGGACAATTTCATTCTTTCTAGAATAGATGTGTACTCTCAAATATTCCACAGTGAATAAAAGTTCAAATGTGTTCTACTCAGCCTCTTTTGATAGACTCTAGAAACTTCTTAAGAGTTTTGAAGGTTTGAGAAAACATTTGTGGTTATACTTGTGAACAAAGAAAATCATTAGGTTCACTTCTGACTGCTGGCTTGGTGCCAGCCTGAGAGACTCTGAGGGCTGTGAGCCAGATCGTTCCAAGGGTCGGCCCGCTACTGTTTCCATGCCTTAAGCACTTTGTAAGGTACCCTATCAGCTTGGAAGACAAATGCCTGCCATGCTCAGGCACTGAGAAACTCTGGCTTATATAGCCTGGGCTTAAAAATGGCGAACTGACATGTTTTGGGCAGGACGTGACATATAAATTAATTCTTACAGAAATATTTGCAGTCGCAGTAATCGTGTTCTCGGCTTTCATCAGCTAGGTTACACTGAATATATTCCTTTCTGTTTTGCAGGCTGGATCTATGACATCACAGAAAAATATGATTTTTCCTTCTACATATGTGGCTTACTTTACATGGTAGGAATACTCTTTTTACTCATTCAACCGTGTATTCAAATGATAGAACAATCCAGAAAAAAATACATGGATGGTGCCCATGTTTAGCATCATGTTCTGTTTCCTGTAAGGTTTCTTTGGGGTACCCACGCCTACCTCCCATGGTTGCTGTGAGGAGCCCTTGACATTGTGGGGAAGCGCTTTGTATGGTAACCAGCACTGTCATTTGTAAATGCCATGGTCACGGCTGCATTTGAAAGCAGCACTGCCTTTCGGTTTGGGAGAAGCAAGGCTGGAAAGGTGTGAGAGACTACATACATTTTAGAGATGACGATGTCCTTCAAAGACGGCCTGTTAAATACTTGGTAGAAATGCCCTTACAAAAACCATTCTCTCTCATCACCCACTGGGACTAAGCTTTTAGATACAGCTTTTGAAACAAAGACGAGGAATAAAATCTTTTCAACTCATCTACTCTTTGTGCGGTGAAAATAAATGATCTAAATGCTTCTGGAAAGCTTATGGATAAATGGGTTTCAAGCACAAGAACACGATCAGCCTTCAGAACTTGTTACAGGGAGCTGTTGACCTACTGGTGAAAAGCAAAGGCAGGCTCTGATTTCACAGGTAATATGCTTAGTACAATGAAAGAAACACAGTTTATATTTTTATGGAAGAATTCTGCAGCTAGAAGTACAGTTTTTCAATCTTCCTCTAAGAAAAGCCTCTGTCATCAACCTAATTTAGTAGTATTTAGTTATAAACTGACTCTTAAGACAAAACCTACAGAAATAATAATGATTTCCTTAGCAAAAAGTTGTCTTTGTCATGCAAACATTCAATCAAGGGCTATGATTCAAGCACTTTTATTCATATCATTAGCCTCTTCGTTTATGAGCATGATCTGGGGTTTATAAAAGTTTTTTTCCTGAGTTTCTCCTGCCCAATAAATAAAACAGAGGAGGAACTGCTGGTTGATATACAAAGTCGGCAGTTAAATCATCCGTGGAGTGTGTTACTGATCCAGAATGTGAGACTATCAAGTTGCAAGGGTCGTAAACGGAAGGCCCTCAGCCGGGACGTCTGTGCAGCCGACATTGGAGCAGGCGGTAACCGGTAGCGCTTCTCCGGGGCCTCCCGTTAGGTAGACCATCCGTCTGCCTGAGCTCGACATGGTTTTAACAGTCATTCTCTTGACCGATTGCATACACAAGATAACTGTAATCCATGACATCAAATGATGCTCTTCCTTCATCTGAGATCTCTATTTTTCTAAGCCAAACAGTTTTCAGCCTGCAGAATGTTCTTCCCCAGAATCATTTGGAAATTTCTGGCTGCCTTACTTGTTGACACCTATTTTAGAACTATTTCAATTTCTACTCACAATGTGCTCATCACACACAAATCCTTTCGTATCATTGCCCATGTCTTGCGTCAAATTTATCTGAAGTGAGCACAGACCATTCTCAATTATCCTTGGTAATTAGAGGCAGGAATTGTACTAGCAATTGGAATCACAGAGTGTTACCCCAAGCTTTGTTCTAGCCAAGAGTTTCAGACTTTTCCTCCCCAAACGCTTCAGAGCTCTTAACGAGGGATTACAGGGACAAGCTTCTTTTTTCTTCCATCTCCATTATTTCCTGCTCTAATGCCTAGTGGGAGGGGTTGTATAATCAAAGGGACCACCAGACTCACCATAATAATTAAGGCAGCTAATGGAAAGGAGAAACAAAAGCATGGTTAGTATACACACTCAATATTACCTCCAATGACTCGAGAATCGCCTGGAAATTGTTATAGATAATAAATTGCATGTCATTCTCCATTTGGTTCAACACAATGACCTATTTGTTATCATTACAGCTTTGGCTGCTGTTTAAGAATCCAGCTGTCTGTTTTGATAAAGGTACTCTTAAATCCTGTGGCAATGCTCTATCTCTCTCTCTCTATTTACTATAAAATCAGATAATTAGACTAAGAACACATGTGTGTTTTAAAACGGACTACACGACTTCCATGACTTTCATTTTCAGATAACACCAAATTAAGTGTTTTGAATGGTGCTAGAGCCAATGCGTTCTGATGCGCGCGCTGCTGGCCGCGTATCGTAAACAGGAACTTTCCCTCCAGTTCCCCGCTTTCGTTCCACCCAACTTAGATCTGCACACCTGCAGTCTAGACAGGTGTTCGTTGACTCTCTGCACTGACCGGATGGTGATTTCTACCGAATCAGAAGTTCCTATTTTACAAAAACAGTAAAACCTGCTTGCAATATTCATGTGGACAACAGAATAAAAAAGAATGTCTATGAGGAATTACAGCAAATGTATGAATACTTCCTGTTTAAACTATGTTATTCTTTACAGTTCTTTGACGATATTATAAAGGGTTAGTTGTCTATTTATACCATGTGCTTTCTACTGTTCCTCTCGCATATCTGAGTCCTTTTTATTTACATACGATGAAATAAATTTTGTCTTCTTTAAAGATGATCAGTGTGTCTTTGTGTAAAATCTCTATTTTCTTGGCCTTCGGGGGAAGAGCCCTAAGATATAACTGATGTTTATCTGTGTGGTTCTTTCCCCCGGAACAGTTAGATGCGGTCATACAGCCACCGGAGAGAATCACGTAGGCTGCTTGTTAGAAGTGCTAAATCCAGCTATTAAATTTCAAATGTATTCACCTTTTAATCCAGCAATTGGATGTCTAAAATTTTTCCCNNNCATATGAACAAAGACAAATGAACCAAGATTTTTAGATTTGTGGTTTGTTATATAAAAGAGTGGAAACAATTTAAATGCCCATCGGTAGGGAACTATAAAATAAAGTATGGTATTTATGCAACTATTTTTTTTAAAAGACCCATCTAGGGCCCTGGGTGGCTCAGTCGGTTAAGTGTCTGCCTTCGGCTCAGGTCATGATCCCAGGGTTCTGGAATTGAGTCCCGCATCAGGCTTCCTGCTCAGCAGGGAGTCTGCTTCCCCCTCTGCCCCTTCCCCCGGCTTGTGCTTTCTCTCAAAAATAAATAAATAAAATCTTAAAAAAAATAGTGACATTGTGTTACATTTTTATAAATTTCTTTACTATCCTTCATAGAAGACAACTGGATTCTCATCTTTGCTTCTGCATTCAATCTGTTGTGATACGTGGTTTTGACCGACATACATGAAGGAAGTTCAGCCTTATACCAATATGTAGTTGGAAAGGGGTAGAGTATTTTAATAGTCTTTTCAGATAATTGTAGTTTTTTTTTTTTGATACCATGCCAAAGCTCAACATACTTGCATTTCTTAAAGGTTAGTTGCAGTGTGGAATTGGACATGGTATCAACAAAATTTTTGTACAATCTTCACATTAGAAGCCATTGATCTGTCTTGCACTCTGGATGAATCTTTTGCCCAATTATGATTTTGTAACATAATGCTTTAGTCATTTGGAAAATATTGGTCCACAGAGTCTTATAGATCTTCCAGATGTTTTTATATTTCATACAATGTGTTTAAAAATCACACGATCTTTGTGTGAAACATCCAGAATAGACAACTCAGTAAGGGCAAAGCATATTGGAGGTTGCCAGAGGCTGGGAGGAGAGGGGAAATGGGGAGTGACTGCTAGTGGGCACTGCTAATAGGGTATCTTTTTGGGGTGATGAAAATGTTCTGGAAGTAGGTACTTGTTGCATAATTTTATGAATCTATAAAAGTCACCAAATTATACACTTTAAAAGGGTGAATTTCATGGTATGTAAATTCTATCTCCGTTGGCAAGTGGACAAGCTCACGGAGGTTGATATAAGTTACCCAAAATTCTAATTTCCTTTTGAAAGCTTAAATATGATCATTGGCAACAAATACTGCAGTTATTTTCCTTGAAGTGACAGCCTCATTTTCAATAACACGTCTGCCAAATATAAACACGGCGTTTTATGGAAAAGGCACTAGTGAGCTCACAGCTTCGTTGCAGAAGTGCTTTTCCCCCAGACAACCATTGGACTTTGATTTGCAGCAGCTGTGCTTTGTGCCTACTTCCCATTTTGTTACACAGAATATTAAAAAGATGTGGACTCAAGAGGAAATATTTAATAAAGAAAAGGTGATCATTTTTACGATTTCATCAAAGATAAGCAAATCTGGCTATTATTTGACTGCAAGCGCAAGGCAGTAAAAAATACAGTGACTTCCAGGACATTGTGGTGTCACTTCTTTGACCTGTGCTACAGCACTTTGACCCATTGGTGCTTTTGCACCATCGGTGCAAACATCCACACAGTTGCTCCGGGAGCAGCCATGAGAGTGAATGGAATTGTTCAATATTGTGAATGTTTCAGTGCCATTTGGGTTTGTTTCCAAGCATTCACATAAAAGATGGGTGCAGGGGCAGGGGTGGGGGGGGTGGCTTGTGTGGCTCAGTCCGTTAAGTGTCTGCCTTCGCTCAGGTCATGATCTCAGGGTCCTGGGATCGAGCCCTACATTGGGCTTCATGCTCGGCGGCAGGGAGCCTGCTTCTCTCTCTCCCTCTGCCTGCCGCTCCCCACCTCCTATGCTCTCTCTCTCTCTCTCAAATGAATAAATAAAATCTTTAAAAAAAAGAAGTTCTCGGATTAGCTGGTGCTGATTATCAGATGAACACAAGCAAAATGGCGAGGCCAGCCACTTCTACTGACTTGTCCGTGTGTAAGACAAAAGTACAGTCCTGCAGAGAAGATACTAAGTCAGCCTTCATGTCTGCAGCTAAATCTTTAATATGACAAGCTACTGTATCATTAGAAAGCGGCGCTGATGTGATTCCTTTTGCTGACTCTCCATCCAGCAGGCATTCAGCGGCGTCAGCTGTACGGGCGCCCGAGCCCATTCCAGGCAGTTCGGCGCAGTCACTTCCCCGCGCGGCACTTCAATGGCTTTTGCATTTCTCATTTGAAAGGCTGTAATGATCAATTTTTGGCTTTTAATGAACTCATCACATCTACATTTTAAATACTCAGTTCCCTTTTCTGTAAACTCGACATTATTATTCTCAAAATGGTGCCACAACTTTAAGAGGCACCAAAAAGGTAAGGATTTTAACATCATAAAGCTGAGGAAAAGATAAATCTTGAGAAATATTTTGTTTTGTGTTTATACTTTTCTTAGTAGATTTCAGCTTCCTCTTTTTCAGCGTCTTGAGGTTTAGACGGTGCAGCTGTGGGCTAGGAAAGTAAGCTATCTAGTGTCCTTTTTTAAAGCAAATGATCCATCCTTGAATATAATAAAAATATAAGTAAATTTTTTAAGTTTTAGAATAAAATACTATTAAATTCTAAAATCATGAGTTTTACAGAAATTTTAAAATGTATAAACCATCCGGAAGGATATTTTTAAATTATATTGTAAAATAAGCGAACAAAGTATCCCTACCTCTTGCTTGTGTTTCCACGTAGGAAAACTTCAGGACATCAAAATGATTTATTCCATGATAACGAGGTTACATAAATTACAGCAAGTGTAACAAAGATAGCTAGCAAGAGCACAGTAGAAGTACTGAGAATGAACTGAGGCAACCTCTGAAATCTGAACGTATTTATACCCTAAACCTACTACTGAAGAACATTCTAGAAAACACAAAAATAGACAAGCATACATTCCACTAGCCGTCAGAGCACTGACATCATGACAGATTATGTAGCCTCTGAAACATTCCACTGTTCACTTGTGAAAGAACGAGGGGAAAGGCAAATAATGCCTTAGGATCATTATGAAAATAATTTTGACCTCACAGACTGCCAAAAGGGTAACAGGAACCCCCTGAGAGGGCCCACAGCACACTTTGAGAACTGCTGTACTAGAGGAATCTGAAGGAGGGGGTCACTGGAAGCTGAAGTGGCCTTGAAGGCTGGGCGAGATTTGGTTAGGGGGCTGGCCCTGTGACGGGGGCAAGGGCAGAAACATCGACTTGCGAAAGCCCAGGAGGAGTTCAGGTTCAACAGTCGTCTGAAGTAATCGGGTGACGGGGGGACAAGATCTTGACGGACAAGCTAATAAAAGAAGCTGTGAAGTTCACGCTGTTAAGTTCCACCTCTGCAAGGCGGGAGGCAAGGCTGGCAGACAGTGTGTCCCAAGCGTCCTTCCTACTGGAAGCACGTGTCCCGGCAGCACAGGATGGAGCAGAGACCAACCCCGTCTCCCTGTGGAGCCTATCAGAATCTCCCAGGGAGGGGTTGCAAACTCTCACCCTCCTACCCTGCCATCACCAAGCAAGCTCCGTGAGCTCAGGGCCCTGGTCCACCCCCATCAAGCTGTCCCCACGCCCTTGGCACAGTGTCTCCCGCTGGGCACAAAGCAGGAGCCTGAGGAGCACGTGGGCGAGAGCCCCCTCGCGGTGGGGTGGTGGCGGTGAGTTGAGCACCACAGGCGGCACCACACCGCACAGGCTTGGACCCAGGAACAGCCTGGAGAACGAACGTGGAGGTAAGTAGAGGCGCACGTGCAGCACGTTTAGGGCCGGGAGAAAGGAGCAGAGGGCTGGGAAGGAAGCCCCGGCCAGGAAGAACCAGGACGTTAGAGGGGAAAGAGCTGGACGTTCGCTGACCGGGAACATGCTGGTGGGTCGAGCTGTGTTCTGTCTGCACGAGCACCCCCGCTGCCGAGTCCAGTGCTTGGCGCAGAGTAACTAATAAATAGAGTTTGGAAATGAATTAACAAGGAGAAACAGGGTAGCAGCTACGGGAGTTGCTTCAGAAGGCTGTCTTCGGAGGCAGGAAGACCAGGGGATGGAGTGGGGGGAGGTGGTAAATGAAGAGTTAAAGAAGTTTGGTGGCTGCCAAGGACAGAACCAGGATGGCACTAAGAAGGACAGTAGGATGAAGTGACGTTTCCTTCAAGGAGAGATGGATGCAGGTACGGAAAGAAAATGGACGGGGATTTGTGAAGAGGAGACCCCGAAGGTGCGGGAGAAGGAGGAGACGGGAAGGACCACAGTCCCTGCCGACGGGAAGGAGCGAGCGATGGAAATAAGGTATCACCTGCCTCTCTGAAGGTGGAAAGGAGAGAAGGCAGGGCCAAGGACGGGGAGATTTATTTAAAGCAGGAGAGAAAAGCAGCTGTGAAGTTTACGCTGATAACTTAATTTCTGCAAAGTGGGAGGCAAGGTTTGAAGATCCAGGGTGAGGGGTGCAGGAAGTAGATGAGACGATAAGTGGGCTGTGAAGGCCGTGGCGGGAAGCCAGATGAGCCTGGCCGGATTCTGCGGTGCACCAAGGCAGCGCATCTGAGCATGTTCTCCCGTGATGCTCTGCACTCTGCCCCAGGGAAGAGGAAGTAGTCTGCCAGTCCAGCAGACACTGAAGGTGGGGGGGGGGGTGCCATCAGGTGTCACTTAGGCCGTCACTGATCCCAGAGACCAGAGGGGGCGGACCACCAAGTACAGCCACTGGGTCAGAACAGGAAGACACGGGTCTGAGGAGCCCCGGGTTAGATCAGAGAGCAGAGTCACAAATGCTTGGAACAAGGGAATAAGGAAGTCTCCTTACTTCCCTTAAAAGGGAGCCTGGCCTCACCCCAGAAATCTCAGATGGAAATGCTGCAGAATAGCCTGCCATGTTGGCCACGTGGGAGTGTGGCTTCCAGGGCAGAGGTCTCCAAAGTCAAAACGTCCACAAACAGTGAAGTGAGGAGAGAATGCTGCAGCTGAATTAGGAAGGCTAGGAATGGAAAGGAAAGGAAAGGAAAGGAAACCAAGGAAAGGAAAGGAACCCAGGAAAGGAAAACTGAGTCACGCGGAGGACAGAGATCACTGGAAAGGCATTAAAGGTGCCACAGAAGAACTGTATGGACCTCCAACAATGACAGGCAGGGAGGGTTGGGTTGAGGGTCTCCAACTGGCACTGAGGAGTCCCTTCTGTTGTCAGGTGAAGTAGAAAAAGGTAAGAGTCTTTGGGAGGGACTGGTTCCCAAGTGGAGGAAGTGGCAGGAAGAAGAGGGGACTGGGTCTGAAAGTCCCGGTGAGCCGTATTCAACCCTCCACTCAATCCCTTACTAGGGTTTCCTGAAGAGTATGTGAGGGTTTGGAAAAAGAATTAACTCCTTATTATTAAATGAACTTAAGGTACTTGTTTATAGAAAAAATGGGAGGGCTACCTGGGGGGCTTAGTCAGTTAAGTGTCTGCCTTCGGCTCAGGTCATGATCTCAGGGTCCTGGGATTGAGCCCCACGTCAGGCTCTCTGCTCAGTGGTGGGTCTGCTTCTCCCTCTGCCTCTGTGATCTCTCTTGCTTTCACTTTCTCTCAAATTAATAAATAGAATCTTTAAAAAAATGGGCAATAATTTAATTCATCAAGAACATATGTGGAAAAATCCTCAACAAAATATTGGCAAAACACATCCAACGATACATTAAAAGAATCATTCACCACGATCAAGTGGGATTTATTCCTGGGATGCAAGGGTGGTTTGATATTCACAAATCAGTCAGTGTGATACATTGCATCAACAAGAGAAAGCATAAAAGCCATATGATTATTTCAATAGATGCAAAAAAAGCGTTTGACAAAATATAACATCCATTCATGATAAAAACCCTCAACAAAGTAGGTGTAGAAGGAACATACCTCAACATAATAAAGGCTCTATATGAAAAACCCACAGTTAACATCATACTCAATGGGGAGAAACTGAGAGCTTCTCCCATAAGGTCAGGAACAAGACAAGGATGCCCACTCTCACCACTTTTATTCAACATAGTACCAGAAGTCCTAGCCATAGCAATCAGACAACAAAAAGAAATAAAATGCATCCAAATTGGTAAGGAAGAAGTAAAACTTTCACTATTTGCAAATGACATGATACTGCATATAGAAAACCCTAGAGAGTCCACCAAGAAACTATTGGGCCTGATTAACAAATTCAGTAATGTTGTAGGATACAAAATCAATATACAGAAATCCGTTGCATTTCTATACACTAATAATGAAGCAGCAGAGAGAGAAATTAAGGAAACAATCCTGTTTACAATTGCACTAAAAAGAATAAAATATCTAAGCATAAACTTAACCAAAGAAGTGAAAGACCTGTACTCTGAAAACTATAAAACACTGATGAAAGAAATTGAAGACAGCACAAATGGAAAGACATTCCATCTTCATGCACTGGAAGCACAAATAGTGTTAAAATGTCTATACTATCCAAAGCAATCTACAGATTAAATGCAATCCCTATCAAAACATCAACAGCATTTTTCACAGAACTAAAACAAATAATCCTAAAATTCATATGGAACCACAAAAGACCCCAAATAGCCAAAGCAATCTTTTTTTTTTTTTTAAGATTTTATGTATTTATTTGACAGAGATAGAGAACACACAAGCAGGGGGAGAGGCAGAGGGAGAAGCAGGCTCCCCACTGAGCAGGGAGCACAATGTGGGGCTTCATCCCAGGACCCCAAGATCATGACCTGAGCCAAAGGTAGACACTTCACCAACTGAGCCACCCAGGCGCCCCCAGCCAAAGCAATCTTGAAAAAGAAAAACAAAACTAGAGATACCATAATTCCAGACTTCAAGTTATATCACAAAGCTGTAGTAAACAAAACAGTATGGTACTGGCACAAAAATAGACACACAGGGGGCGCCTGGGTGGCTCAGTCGTTAAGCGTCTGCCTTCGGCTCAGGGCGTGATCCTGGCGTTCTGGGATCGAGCCCACATCAGGCTCCTCCGCTACGAGCCTGCTTCTT
Organism: Ursus maritimus; assembly: GCF_017311325.1. Lineage (NCBI taxonomy): Eukaryota > Metazoa > Chordata > Mammalia > Carnivora > Ursidae > Ursus > Ursus maritimus. The sequence goes on from NW_024423343.1 coordinate 9,403,883, forward strand.
CCTCTCCCACTCCCCTTGCTTGTGTTCCCTCTCTCGCTGGCTGTCTCTGTCAAATAAATAAATAAAATCTTAAAAAAAAAAAAAATAGACACACCGATCAACAGAACCGAATAAAAAGCCCAGAAATAAACCCAAAATTATATGATGTCAATTAACTTTTGACAAAGGAGGCAATAATGTGCAATGGGAAAAAGACCATCTCTTCTACAAACGGTGTTGGGAACACTGGACAGCTACATGCAAAAGAATGAAACTGGACCACTTTCTTACACCATGCACAGACATAAATTCAAAATGGATTAAAGACCTAAATGTGAGACCTGAAAACATAAAATTCCTATAAGAGAGAACAGGCAGAAATTTCTCTGACATTGGATGTAGCAACATTTTTCTAGATATGTCCTCTGAGGCAAGGGAAATAAAAGCAAAAATAAACTATTGGGACTACGTTAAAATAAAAAGCTTCTGCACAGCAAAGGCAACAACCAACAAAACTAAACAACAACCTACTGAATGGGAGAAGATATTTGCCAAAGACATATCCGATAAAGGGTTAGTATTCAAAATACATAAAGAACTTACACAACTCAACACCAAAAAAACCCAAATAATCCAATGAAAAATGGGCAGAAGACATGAACAGACATTTCTCCAAAGAAGACATTGAGATGGCCAACAGACACATGAAGTGATGCTCACTGTCACTCATCACCAGGGAAATGCAAATCAAAACCACAATGAGATATCACTTCACACCTGCAGAACGGCTAAAATAAAAAATACAAGAAACAATGAATGCTGGTGAAGATGTGGAGAAAAAGGCACCCTGGTGCATTTTGGTGGGAATGCAAACTGGTGCAGCCACTGTGGAGAACAGTATGGAGTTTCCTTAAAATTTAAAAAATAGGACTACCCTAGGATCCAGTAATCACACTACTGGGGATTTATCCAAAGAATACAAAAACACTAATTTGAAGGGATACATGCACCCCATGTTTATTGCAGCATTATTTACAATAGCCAAATTATGGAAGCAGCCCAAGTGTCCATTGATCAATTAATAGATAAAGAAGATGTGGTATATATATATAATGGAATATTATTCAACCATAAGAAAGAATGAAATCTTGCCATTTGCAACAGCATGGATGGGGCTGAAGTGTATTATGCTAAGCGAAATAAGCCAGTCAGAGAGAGACAAATACCATAGGATTTCACTCATACGTGGTATTTAAGAAACAAAATAGCAAACAAAGGGGGAAAAAGAGAGAAAGACAAACAGATTTAACTATGAGAACAATCAGATGGTTACCAGAGGGGAGGTGGGTGGGGGGATGGGGGACATAGGTGAAGGGGATTAAGAAGACATTTATCTTGATGAGCACTGAGTAATGTATAGAATTGTTGAATCACTATACTGTACACCCAAAACTAATATAACACCCTATGTTAACTGCACTGGAATTAAAATTTTAAAAATAAAAAATAAAAGGCACTTGGGTACCTCAGTTAGGCGACTGCCTTTGGCTCAGGTCATGATCCCAGAGTCCTGGGATCGAGTCTCTTATTGGGCTCCTTGCTCAGGAGGGGAGCCTGCTTCTCCCTCTGCCCCTCCCCCCTGCTCATGATCTCTCTCTCTCTCTCACTCTGTCATAAAAATAAAATATTTAAAAATAAATAAATAATAAAAAAATAATTTAGTTCATCAAAAGCTTGGAATATTCTCTGGACATCTACATTAGAATGGTCTCTTATATTGTGCTCAGGGCCTAATAATTTCAAATGACCTTGGGTAAATCCTATCACCTTTTCAAATTCCACTGGTCAAATGCGGTGTTGGCTCTGAAAGGAGTGATATGTGGCACTTGTGGTTCAGAACACAGACTTTAAGTATAGATTTACATCTCAGCTTTACCACTTATTAGTCATGAAACCTTGGGAAGATTGTCCCTCTTGGAGAATAATTTCAGCTTTGCAGGCCATACGGTCTGTATTGGGACTACTTAATACAGCCATTGTCATGTGAAGGTGGCCATAGATAGTACATAGACTGTGCTCCAATAAAACTTTATTCTACAGAAACAGGTGTCTGGTCAAATTGGGCCTACGCCATAGCTTACAGATCTCTGATTTATTAGACAGAAATAATAATCACTTACCTTCAAGGGTTGCTGTAAGAATTAAGTTGATTGCTACCTGTTTCTTGGCACCCAATAGACACTCAACAAATGGAAGCTGCTATTCTCATTCTTTCTTATTATTCTTATTCTTACTCTTATTCTTACCATTTCTAAGGTCATTCTAACTCAGTCTGTGACCACGGATCTATGGCTGTAAGACTTCCCAGAAGTGCAGAAAAAATTTCACAACTGAAAATTACTTCTCTGAATGGAGATCCATGTGGAAGGAACACAGATCTGGGAACATAATAAACAGGAAACGTGGGAGTTCTCTGTGCTCCCAGCCCTGAGGGCTCCACGTTACAAGGACAAACCAGTGCTATCGCAGTGGGTGATCTCATTTCAAAACAATAAATATGTAAAGCTAAGAGAACAATTTTACTTTGTAAGATGACCTGATACATGGCATCGTGCTCCTAACTGTCAGGGCGCCTTTTTCTTTCACGCAGTGGTAGCTTGTGTACTTAGCATTTTTAACATCCAATGGAAGACCTTCGTTGTCATTTGAAACCAACTGTTCAGAGCTGAAAAGCTTGGATATTCTCCCACGGTATATTATCTTAACACAAACTGAAGATAAATGTCATCCCACTAAAGCTCAGAGCAAAAAACTATGCCGCGCAAATGTTTATGTTTTTAGTAAGCTTGTTCTATATTAGTTTTCGGTGTCTTGGGAGTCAGTTTGGGGTAATTAATGAGGGCTGGTGACTATCTTGGACAGAAGCAGCTCGGAAAACAATAATAAGTGGAGACTAGTGAGTTGTCCCTACCCCGGCTTCCCATCCTTCACCCCAATCACAGTCTCAGTCTGGGGCGCCTGGATGGCTCAGTCGGTTTCAGTGGCTGACTCTTGATTACGGCGCAGGTCATGATCTCAGGGTCGTGGGACCAAGCCCCATGTTGGGCTCCATGCTCAGCACGGAGTCTGCTTGTCCCTCTCCCTCTTCTCCTCCCCCTGCTTTCTCTTTCTCTCTCTCAAATAAATAAATAAAATCTTGTAAAAAATTCATGACCTCAGTCTAAATTCTTGAGTCTACTCAGTGCACAATGTTTTGGATTCCATATAAGTGGGGTTGAATGCACGTACTATGCTAACCTGTTCAGGAAAAAAAAAGCAGTAACCGAACTTGATATTAAGTAAAATATATTTATTTTTTTAGTTTATAAATTTTCACATTTGCTGTTGTTAAGTAGTTGTTCTTACAACACTAAACGTATAAATCATCAGAAAATATCAGCATTTTGCTTTTACTATTACAATGGTAAATGAGAACAGAGTAGAAACACTTTTGACTTAAAAGATGAGAAAGGGCAAGATTATAAAGTGCTGTGGCATTTCACTGTGCGATGGTATGTCATACACAGAGCAGAGTAACTCGTCCACATGAAAGCTGTCTGTGGAGGCAGAAAGGCAACACCATAGCTATCTAATCCCATCCGATGGGACTGCCACAGGGGATCTAACACGGAAAATGAGGCTGGAGAAGAGGGGCAAAATGTTTCAACCACTGAGAATATCAGTCCCCTGCAGGATTTTAGGTGGGCGATCATGGTATTTTTTTTTTTAAGATTTTATTTATTTATTTGACAGAGAGACAGCCAGCGAGAGAGGGAACACAAGCAGGGGGAGTGGGAGAGGAAGAAGCAGGCTCCCAGCAGAGGAGCCTGATGTGGGGCTCGATCCCGCAACGCCAGGATCACGCCCTGAGCCGAAGGCAGACGCTTAACCGCTGTGCCACCCAGGCGTCAATTTTTTTGACCAAAAAAAATTATAATCAGGCAATAAGGCACCCAAATTATTAGGGCTGATAATCACTTAGATAATCTAATAACCTGTGTTAATTTCGACTATTGTCAGCAATAGTCAACGTATCAAAAGCTCATTTTTCATTGTTATTTACCGTTCGCATCTATTTTTATGTTATAATAGTTTCCATACACGGTAAGAGTTTGCAAAGGGTTTGGTTTGTGTTCTTGCTGATTCATGTTGAACTAGAACACCGTGTATGTCCGTAAGCTTTCAGAGTCTCAGTTACTTGATTAAACAGGACATATGAAATGCTTAAGCTGTTGACATATTTGCATCGATGTTACGAAGGAGCTGTAACTTTATATTTATGTAGTTATGTTGCGTACCAAACCATACACACGGTCCTTGCGCACACATGGTGTTAATCTATGTTCTGGCCCTGAGCGAAGTCGGGGACTTTGGGGAGAAACAAGGCTGCAGGATCTGTGCAGAAGTGCGTGGCCCCTGCGGGCCGGCCCGTCACCTCCAACACCCTGGCAGAGGCCCTCCTGGGTGGCGAAGGCAGTCCAGCTCTCTCACCAGTTAAACCTTTGCTCTTTGCTTGGACTAAATGCAGACACAACTCTGACAGGCTCCTCATCAGCCGGGAAGCAGACTGCACTCGATTTCACAGATGTCGCTGGAAATCTATAACTGAGTTTTAAGGGGGTGAGTTTTAAGGGTTGGGGGTTAAAACCTGATTTGATATGAACATAGGTTTAGTAAGAAAGAAAAAAGAACCGATCACTAAAATTGTGGCTCTGAGCCACTCAGGAGGACTTGACTGGGGAGATTGGCTGAAGCCGGAGGCCTCAAGGCATCTCAGGAAATTCCTCTGCACGGGGAGCAGGTGGGGCGTATGTTATTTCTTCCCGGTACTAAAGTGCAGGTTGCAGGGAAGAAACTGTGATGGGAAGTTGACAGCTACTTTTTTCTGTAGCCTAAAAGGAATCATCAGATGATTTGCTGCTTTGAGTGTCAATGTCAGGGGAGGCCGGGGGTGGGAGGGGGGGTACTTTATCCTCAGGAAAGCGTGGGAAGAAAACAATTTGTAAATTACCCATCTCAGGAAGGTAGAGTTTCCTCCCGACAACGGTACTGTTTGTATCCCTCTTCCAAGTTAACAGACTATAAACCGTACTTAGGTTTTCACTCGGTTACCCACAGCTTGTGATCTGAAAAACCCCTGGGGTAGAAGGGGTAGCTGTCCACGTTCCTGGGGGGAAGCGGGGTGGGCAATGTCCCTCTAAGGAAAGTTTATAGGTTTATTTGACAGTGGGAAGTCTTGGGGAGTTGGGCTCTGGAGAGGCCCTGCAGGCAGAACAGTGGACGTTGCTCCGGCCACACCACAGGGCCAGATCCAAGGCTGTCCACCTGCAGGGACGGAGCCTGGCATCCAGGGGCCACATGACAGGGCCCTGAGTTCAAATGTCGGGGAATAGAGGTGCGAAGGCGGCCGTGCCCACCGGACTGCCTCCTGTGGCCCCTGGCCCTCGCCGTTTCCCGCAGGGACGCGAAGCCACCTATGTCAGGCAAAAATTCAGAAGCGCACTCATCCTTTCAAATGCCTAGACAAAAACAGGTATATAGTAAAAACCTGCAAATAATCATTTATTGTTTGTTTCTATACAGCGGAAGCCTCTTTTCTTATGGGTGTCACGGGCTTCCTGTCCCGCAGCCCTTTGCTGGGGCCACGAACCGGACCCTCCAACAGGGGGACGGTGGTTCAAGCGAGGCACGGCCTACTGGGGCAGGGCTGCCCGTGTGCAAACGCTGTACGCTCTCCCGATGGCTCCTTGAATCGGCAAGTTCAAGTCTGAGTTCTTAGTCCAAGGAAACGGAAGAGATTTGGACACGGAAGGAAACTACAGCCATGCCTCGCCTCCCCTGCGGGTAAGCAAATGTGTCCCTAAAATGTACTGTTTCTCTGGCTTCCTTGTCTCTGTCTCCTCTTGCGGAGCTGCCGCTGGAGCTGCAGCTTGTTGGTGAAGAACATCTGCCTCCAGCCTATGTCCTCGGCCAGGGCCCGCATGTCCGGCGTGACGGTGTCACAGGCAGACTGCACTATTGTCTCCCACAGTTTGTCAGACGTGCACAGCTGTGGGCGGCAAGAGGCAGAGGCGGATTCTGTCAGACACGGGGTAAGTCAAAGTCATTTACTCACAAAATCACTGTCCCGTTCCCGCCGCCTGTGAGATACCGGAGGACCCGCGATGCGTGCACGAAGACGCCCCAGCCACGGTTCCCGCCTCCTTCCTTTCCTCTTGGAGGAAGGGCAAGTGCACGGAGGCCTGAAGGACAAAGCAATATTTGATTCACGGAATAAACCAAGTCCTGATCTCATTTAAGATGAAAAATGCAAGATAGCTATAAATAGTACATATACAACATTGTGGGGTTTTTTTTTTAAGATTTTATTTATTTGTCAGAGGGAGAGAGAGAGAGAGAGAGCATAAGCAGGGGGAGCAGCAGGGAGAGGGAGAAGCAGGCTCCCCACTGAGCAAGGAGCCCCACGCAGGACTCGATCCCGGGACCCTGGGATCATGACCTGAGCCAAAAGCAGATGCTTCACCGACTGAGCCACCCCGGCGTCCCATATACAACATTATACAGTTAATTTATATATAACGAGCAACATTATATTGTTCATTTCCAATGAACCACACAACAAAGGCTGACAGCAGTGTGGCCGACCAACCTTCCACCCAGTGCAGCAGTAGCTTCTCAGGTGGGAGCCTTGCTAACTCCTGCGAGGCTTGCCTCCATTTTATTTTATTATTACTGTTTTTTTTAAAAGTAGTCTCCACGTGGGGCTTGAACTCTCAACCCTGTGATCAGGACCTGAGCTGAAACCAAGAGTCAGTCACTTAACTTACTGCGCCACCCAGGTGCCCCCTGATTTCCCCTTTCATCAGTTCCATTCAGTGGTGGTTAGTCAAGAAAATCCGGAGATGTGGGGCACCTGGGTGGCATAGCGGTTAAGCGTCTGCCTTCGGCTCAGGGCGTGATCCCGGCGTTGTGGGATCGAGCCCCACATCAGGCTTCTCTGCTGGGAGCCTGTTTCTTCCTCTCCCACTCCCCCTGCTTGTGTTCCCTCTCTCACTGGCTGTCTCTATCTCTGTCGAATAAATAAATAAAATCTTTAAAAAAAAAAAAAAAAAAGAAATCCGGAGGTGGAAAGACCTAGGCATGGTGGGCAAGCAACAAGGAGCCCAGAGTTCTTTAAGCACGCTGGCCTGGGCCTCCCTTCTGCTCAAGCCCCCCTCAGACATGCCCCAGCTCTCCGAACTCCCACTGACACTTCTCTTAAAAGAAGGCAGAGAAAAGCAAGAAGCCCGTGGACCCCTCCAAGATCAAAAACTGATGGAGCATATGCTGAGAGCAAGAAATTTTGTGTCCATGACTGCATTTATTCATTTATGTATGTCTGTTTCATGAATTATTTATTGGAGTCAAATAATCTGAAGCGATCTCGTATGGGATATAATGACGGAAGGGAAGGCATTCGGTCGACTTACACACAATGGAGCTGAAGGCCCAAGGCGCGCAAGGAAGGCAGATCCGTATCTAGAACAGGCCAGGATCCGGGAAGGACGAATTCTGCTTCCTCCATGAAGGGTCCGGTGTTACTCACCGAGCACCAAGGGACTGACTGGACCTCCCTGGAGTACAGCCTTTATTGGGGGCTCAGTATTAGTCTCCCCTGTGGCACTAGCCCGATTCATCTTGATAGGAGGTGGCTCCTGTCGAGGCCACACGCAGGCCCCATCCTTGCCAAGGGCCGTTTCATCATTTATGAACCCAGCGGACAGGAGGCTGGCTGGGGAAACGCGGGGACTGACATCCACAGAGCGGAGCACGTGACCCGTCCAGTTACGGAACACCTGCTCTGCGCGAGGTGCCTTTTGCTGAGCAGTGACACGGGACACAAATATCTTTCTCCTCCGGCTTAGGCTGAGAAGTCCATCCAAATACCTCTTGCCTAGGAATCACCACTCATCTCCAAATCCGGTTCTTTGCGAGGCTTTGACCATCCAGCCAAAACCGTAGCCTATGCCCAGTAGAAATCCAAGAGCCATTTTCAAAAGCAGAACAGTTTTCCTACAAACAAATTCTGTCGCTCTAAGGCCCGGGCGGACAAGCTGTACTTCTCAGGAGGGGCGCTGCAGGTCTCAGCAAGGACCCAGGGAGGCTGCGGCCACGTAGGCTGCAGACGCCTGGCGCAGCATCGAATCTGCTGGCTCAGGAGAAGCCAGTGGCACAGCTGCTCACAGCACAGTCCCGACCAGCAGCTGCGCCCCACTTACCACGGGCGGTACGTGGAGAAGCACACTCAGTTGTATACGTACCTTGAAAACGAGAAAAGACCCACAAAGAGCTGTGGCTGCTTTTTTATGGTAGGAAGTAGACCTGAGGCGTGGGGTCTTAGGTAACTTGCTGAGACGGCAGGCCTCTCCATTTTTGCGCAGTTCATCTCCACCCCCTTGCATGCAGAGATCTCGCCAGAGCATCGAAGCTGTCTGCCACCTCCTGCTCATCGGCGTGACGTCATCAATGTTGAGCAGCACGTAGCGAGGTGACAGGACCGAGAGCTCTGTGAGGTAAGACCCACAGCCAGAGAACCAACATAATCCTGATGCAGAATGAAGAAGGTATACTGTCATCCCCATCAGGGGAAAGCAAATCTGTTGTGGTGTCCTTAGTGGCAAGTCCAGGAAGACACAAGGATGGCGTGTGGTGGGTGGTGGCAAGGGAGGAGGTGAGAGAGGGCTGGACTGTGACATATTTTGAAGGCAGAGCTCATAAGACTTGCGAATGAATTAGATGAGAAGTAAGAAGAAAGAGAAGAATTAATGATGAGCTTTTTGGCTTGAGCACCTGGGTGAATGGTGTTGCCAATGACTGAGAAAATAAGACTGTGGGAGAAGCAGAATTGGTCAATAGATACGTGGCGGAAGGAATATCAAGAGGTCTGGTTTTGACATGTTAAATCTGTGATGTCTATACTCCATCTGGAGTGTTGAGCACGCAATTAGACTTAGAAGTAAGGAGTTCGAGGGGCCAACCTGGCCTAGAAACACATGTTTGAAAATTATCAGTGTGTAAATACTATTTAAAGCCCTGGGATTAGATGCTATCACATAGGGGTGACTGTAGAGAGAGAAAATGCCCAGGGAAGAGCTCTAGGACATTCCGACATGAAAGCAGTCAGAAAATAAAAAAGTTTCCAGCAAGAGAGACTGAGAATAAGGAAGAAAACCCAGACAATCCAATGTCTCAAAGGCTGCTGAAAAGACAGGAATTTAAAATTGGTGCAAGATCGTGTGCAAAGGGCAACCTTGACAAGAAGTTTCAAAGGCACAGTGGGGACTGAATGCCTGGCTAGAGTGAGTCCAAGAAAGGACAGGAGAAGAGGAAGTGGATATAGCAGGTACAGTCACTCTTTTGAGGGAATTTTGCTTGAAGAGCAGAGTGGGGAATTAGGTCAAGGCATTTTATTTTTTTAATTTATGTGCTGATGGAAATGCTCCAGCAGAAGGGGTAAAACTAGTGACAGGGACAGCTGCATGAGCAAAGTGGCTGAACAGAGGACCTGAAGTGCACAGGTGGAAGTGTGACCTTGGGTAAAAAGGAGGAGAACTTCTTACTGGGACAGGAAGTTCACAGAGTCAATGGGTAGAGGGATGAGGCAATGGGGCAGTTCTCTGGTGACTGCTTCTAATTCCTCCATGAAATAAGAGGCCACAATATCAACTAAGAGTGAGGAAGGAGACTTCAGGAGAGAGAAGAGAGTGTAACACAGACATCTTGGAGGGCAAAGGAGAGTAAGAAACTCAGCTTCTTAGACAAAAGGTATTTTATGTATAGTGTTGTCTTTGGTTCTGAGTTGGTTCTTAATGCCAGACATATGTTCAAAAAATATGGTCCCAAGAAACACGGAAAAGAGGAGAAGTAAAAGGATGAAGGCCTCTTCTTTCTAATACTGAAGATGTGAAAGCAGGGTGCTGTGTTCGAGACCGCACACTACGATGACCCTGCCTGTGGATATCTGAATCTTGTGTGTGTGCTGCTCCATTCTGGATATCCCGTTTGTCGCAGAGCCAGTGGTACTCAGAAATACTGCATCTGTTGTCCCCCATCTCCTGGCCCCCTGAGGTTGGGGATGGGGCTGCAGAGGTAGTTCTGGTCGCAGCGCTAGCCATAGAAGGGCTATATCCAAACACAGTACGTGAACCTGCAGCCATCTCTTCCCTGCCAGTGTCTGAGGAGACGGCGCATTTCAGAGGATGCAGTCCAAGATGGCGGCACCTCTAGTCCCAGACAGTCCCCTGAGCAACCGGCCCTGGCCAGTGAGAGGTCAGGAGAGCAGTAGCCTTCACCCCCTAACAGTACAAATAGCACCACATCGAAGGCTGGATGCCCCAAACGTTTCAGAGAGCATGGTGGGTGGGGAAGCCCAGCTGCCTCCCTTGAGTCTGGGAGGAAGGCCTAAGTGATTACACACACACACACACACACACACACACACACACACACACACAGACGAGCTGGTGTCCGCTCCTGCCCTGGACACAGTCCTGCTCTGCCTGTTGCCACCACCATCTCTACCTGTCCCTCACAAGTTGCACCCTGCCCTGAGTACCAGGATTGGAACCCACCCCAGCATTCAACAGCTGTGTGAAGGGGAACCGTGGGGGTCCCTGATTTCTGTCCTCCTACCATGAGCCACCATTTCAGCCCACCTGGCCCAGAGCCCGCCACCCACTCTCCTCCCCACCCCCAGCCCCAGGCAGCCAAGCATTCCCAGTGGCACCACCCGAGGCCTGGCCTTGGCTCTGTCCTGCCTTGCTCCCCTGCATCCTAACTTCCTTCTGGGGAGGACGGAGACATGTAAGCGTTATCTCCATTTCAGGACCCCATTGCATTCAGTTTTGAGCAGAAAGCAGCCAGGACTTTTTACTTTTATACTTTCCTATATTTTTATGCTACTCTAAAAGTACTCTAATAAGGGAAAAGAAAGAATTACAAACAGAAATGTATAGTATAAGGAGGCATAATCACTTAAGAACCTTTCTGCATAAGTGTCAAAGCAAAAAGTATGATACATTCACATAATGGTTACTGTGACACGGCAACACTGAATCTTCTGATATTGACAGCCCCCCAAACATTCTGATATCAGTCAAATTATTTGTTAGCTTATCCCATCTTCAACAGTCCTTCAAAGTCTAATTTCTCTACTTGGATCACAACGTATTCTAAATATAAGCAACAAAGGGAAACTCTTGAAAATGTCTTAATGTGGAAAAATTAAACGGATCTTCTGATCCTCTTTTAAAAGATTTGAACTCTCACACCAGGGTAGATGACTACCCCATTACTGGCACGATACATTTCGGGATATCAGTGTGTCTCATATAATGAAGATTATTGAAGAAAACTATGAGATTTGGAGGAAGAGAAAAGAATTCTCAAAAGAGAGCTGAAATTTCCACCAGTGTAACTTCATTTGTGACTCATATTTTATACTGGAAATATTTATAGTTTGTTTTATATTATAAATTGGTCTACATAATACCCCATTTAAGACGCCCAAACCCTGCGGCTCTTTGCTTGGTCGATGCCAGGCTAAGAAACACAAGGTATGATGCATCCTGGCTATGGTTCCAGTTACTTTGATCTGAGGCACAGCTAATCATGGATTTAGCTCCCTCTGGTGGTGGTGCATGAACTTAACACACACGATGCTATCTAAAAGTTGAAAGGGATTCTAGGGCTTATCTAGTTAAGACTTCAAGACCTCTCCTTTTACAGGAGATTATGCTAAGTGAAAGAAGTCAGGCAGAGAAAGACAATTATCATATGGCTTCACTAATATGTGGAGCATAAGAAATAGCATGGAGGACATTAGGAGAAGGAAGGGAAAAATGAAGGGAGGGAAATCAGAGGGGGAGACGAACCATGAGAGACTATGGACTCTGGGGAAACAAACTCAGGGTTTCAGAGGGGAAAGGGAGTGGGGGAATGGGTTAGCCTAGTCATGGGTATTAAGGAGGGCATGTATCGCATGGAGCACTGGGTGTTACAGGCAAACAATGAATCATGGAACACGACATCAAAAACTAATGATGTACTGTATGGTGACTAACATAACATAGTAAAATAAAAATAAATAAGTTAAGCATTTAAAAAAAGATCTCTCCTTTTACAAATGGGGAAATTAAGGCTCTGAAAGAATAAGGCTGGGGGCGCCTGGGTGGCTCAGTCAGTTGGGCGTCTGCCTTCAGCTCAGGTCATGATCTTGGGATCCTGGAATCGAGCCCCTTGTCAGGCTCCCTGCTCAGTGGGGAGTCTGCTTCACCCTCTTCCTCTTCCTCTGTGCTCTCTCTCTCACTCTCTTTCAAATAAATAAAAAAATCTTAAAAAAAAAAAAAAAAAGGGTGTTGCCCCAGGCTCCTAGCAGGGAGTGGCTGATAGAAGAACAGAACCCAGCTCTGTCCTCGTCTGATTTAAACACTTCCCAACACCCATACACAGTGAAGATAGGAAAACACCCCACCACCACCCCCCCCAAGCTTCCAACATCTCTTGAGACTTTTTATCTGTACCATTTTAATATCAAATTCTTGGACAGGATTCAGAGCTGGGTTCCTGTAAATACGAGCAAGCACGTCAAGAGCACAGATGTGGGACCCACCTCAGACTGGTCCACCTGTGAGGGTGTGGGCCTCGCATCTCTATTTCCACCTGCTCCCCGGGTGCTTGGCCTACTTGGCCAGACTTGGGAACCAGGGTCACAGGGAGTCTGTAGCTGTTCCTGAGTCACGACCAAGATGACTATCGTCCTGGCCTGCCCGGGCTTCAGCCTTTCAACCAGCTGCAGGGGTTCTTTCGGGCCTGCTCTGCTGTGATCTGATGCTCTCCTGAGCATCGGGGCCTGGTGCCCCTGGGCCAAGCCAGCGGCCCCCACGCAGGCTCCCTCCTGGCAGCATTACCTGGCAGGAGCTTGCAGCAATGGCAGGGTTGGCCCTCAGGCTGCCTTTCTCGTATCCCATGACACGGGAGTCAGCTTTCAGGGGTGTGCTCCTATTAGCCAAGCTCCCAGACGATGCCTCCTTGTTGTTCACCCTGAGTACAACCACCTGGCAACCAGGCTCTCAGGGGCTCATCCATGGAGGCTCTGTGGTTGGGTCAACATGGAATCAGGGCAAGAGCAGATGGTGGGAGTTAAGAGAGGTGGGTTGGAAGCAGGACACTCCTAGGGAAAGGAACAGTATAAGCAAATGCCAAAGGCCCAAGACCGCTGACCCAGCACACAAGAGACAGCCAGGAGAAAAGCCAGCAGAAAATTCTGGAAACAAAGATGGGTCAGGAAGTGGAAGGCCTGAAACAGGCCCTTTAGGTGTGACAATGAGGGGGTTACTGTGAACGAGGCCAGGGATATTTAGTTATATTTCTGAGGCATGGACAGAGCGGGGAAAGAAAGGGAGATGAGGTAGGCTCAGAGTAGACTAGTGGCTTTGGGAACGTAGGATGTTGTAAGACGTGAAATTTTTAGAAATCAAACAAAACAAAAATTAAGAATCAAAACAAGGTTACTAACTTTTTAATTTTTCCAAGTAAGGATAATTTGTTTAAATGATCATGTTTTAAGGCCATTATTTCATAAAAGAAGGGACATTTTGGGGCGCCTGGGTGGCTCAGTCAGTTAAGCATCTACCTTTGGCTCAGGTCATGATCCTGGAGTCCCATATTGAGCTCCGAATCAGGCTCCCTGCTCAGCAGGGAGTTTACTTCTCCCTCAGCCCCTCACCCCGCTCTCGTGCTCCCTCTCACTCCACTCTCGTGCTCCCTCTCACTCTCTCTAATAAATAAATAAAATCTAAAAAAAAAAAAAAAAAAAGAGAAGGGACATTTTAACTCTTCCCAAAATAGGAAGGCCTAACCTCCAATAAAGGATGATCATTTAGACGGGCTCAGTTGGTAGAGCATGAGACCTGGATCACAGGGTCGTGAGCTCAAGCCCCACATTGGACATGGAGCCTACTATTTAAAAAAAAAAAAAAAAAAGATCATTTAAATGGAATAAATGTGGCTTGATAACAAACTCTTCATATCGCATTTACTTACTGTTCTCATTTAATCGTGGATTATAAAATCTTGCTCCCACTGATGATGCTAGTTTGCTGAAGGTGAACTGCCTTGTAAACTGTTTCGTTTTGCTTTGTTTTGTTTTGTTTTCCCAAGGAGAAAAGGTAAGAGATTGGTTGCAAATAGAGTCAAGAGTTTTTGGGTTTATCTTAAGAATGAGGCTGATTTGAGAAAATTTCCAAGAGGAAAAAACAAATGAAAATAAGATTTAAAAATAGGAACTAAATGCAATATAGTATTCCAGACTGGATCCTGAAACAGCAAAAGGACGTTAGTGGAAAAACTGATGAAATATGAATAAAGTCTGTGGCCTCGTTAATAGTATTATATCAGTATTAATTGCTGAGTTTTGATAAATGTCCCCGGTTATATAAAATGTCAGTGTTAGGGAAAGCTGGTGAAGGATATATGCAAACTGTCTGTATTATCTTTGCAACACTTACAAATCTAAAATTATTTGTAGGGGCGCCTGGGTGGCTCAGTCGGTTAAGCATCTGCCTTAGGCTCAGGTCATGATCTCAGGGTCCCGGGATCAAGCTCCCCATGTCAGGCTCCCTGCTCAGCGGGGAGTCTGCTTCTCCCTCTGCCTCTGCTGTCCCCCTCCAAACTTGTTTTCTCTCTCTCGCTTTCTCTCAAATAAATAAATAAGGTCTTGTTTAAAAAATAAAATAAAATTATTTATAAACAAAAAGATTTTTAGGGCTGCCTGGGTGGCTCTGACTCTTGCTCTCAGCTCAGGTCTTGGTCTCAGGGTCCTGAGTTCAAGCCCCGCATTGGGCCCCACCCTGGTGTAGAGCCTACTTTAAAAAAAAAATGGTTTTTAAAAATAACAACAACAACCCAGAAGAGAAAGGAGATAAGTGGCACACTAAAGTCCCTTGGGTCGGACTTGGAGCCAGGTGGCAGGTGGTAGTGGCCTTGCAGAGGAGAGGAACAGCTCCCTTCCTGAGGTCAGAGGAAAGGGTTGGACATGGACACAAATAAGGTGCTAATAAATTTGCCTGCAGAGATTTGAAATAGAAGCTTTTTTCTTTTCATTAATAACGTAGTAAATGGCAGGACAAAACAGAAAATAATTTATAAATGGGGGTGAAAACGAAGTAAATGGTATGCAGATAAAATGTAGACTGAAGACAGAGATGAGTGGTTACTATTACATGGAGAGAAAAAGGCAGCAGCCCTGGACCAGTCTCCATCTTCAAACCATTCTGCTCTGCAAGGATACTGAGAGCTGAAAGCAGCAACCTAGAAAAGGCTTACTTTAGAACAGCAGGTAAATTATGGAGGATATTTCCAAGACGGCACTGAAATAATGGCCGGACACTGAGAGGGAGAGTCATCAAGAGCGGAAGGGAGCAACACCTGGAGAGAAGACAGTTGCTCAGCATAAGGAATAAATTGCAGGAGACAATGCAGTTACTGCCGTTCTCTGTCAAATCCTCCCATTTCGTTACGGGAATACGCGCAGGCCCCAGCAGAAGCTTTCAACAGATCCCCGCTAGTATATTCATGTATTTAAAATTCTTTTTCATTGAAAGTATAAATAATCAGCTTCTTAGCAGCAAATCTTAACTTTAATACATTTTTTATTTTTTATTTTTATTTTTTAGATTTTATTTATTTATTTAACAGAGATAGCCAGCGAGAGGGAACACAAGCAGGGGCAGTGGGAGAGGAAGAAGCAGGCTCACAGCAGAGGAGCCTGATGTGGGGCTCGATCCCATAACGCCGGGATCACGCCCTGAGCCGAAGGCAGGCACTTAACCGCTGTGCCACCCAGGCGCCCCTTAATACATTTTTTAATAGCAAAAAAAAATAAAATAAAATAAAGTGATTACTTGTAATACTTGCTTCTGGCTCTCCATTTTTAGGGGGAAAACCAAGCAAAAACATGTGCTTTTATCCTCAAAGGGGATACATGAAATAATATAGATTATATTATTTAAAAGTAATATATATCAAGAAATATGATGGCATTATTGTGAAAAAAAATGTTGACTTTTTAGATACTAAGATTATGAATTAGGGGCACCTGGCTGGCTCAGTTGGTAGAACATGCGACTCTTGATCTCAGGGTCCTGAGTTCAAGTCCCACATTGGGTGTGGAGCCTACTTGAAAATGAATAAATAAATATAAATAAAATAAAAATGGGTGAATACTGTCTTTTTTAATTTAAAGATTTATTAATTTTAGAGAGAGATAGATCTCATGGGTGCGGGGGGGAGCGGCAGAGGGAGAGAGAGAAATTCAAGCAGACTTTGCACTGAGTGTGGAACCCAACGAGGGGCTCAATCTCATGAGCCCGAGATCACGACCTGAGCTAAAACCAAGAGTCAGATGCTTAACTGACTGTGCCACCCAGGCGCTCCATGAATACTGTTTAAAAAAAAAAAAGATTATAATTTAAATCATCTTGGGAAATGTTGCATGCTCTTTTATAAATGGACATTGCCACAGTATATTACAACTAAAAACCAGGTTAGGTTTCTTCCATTTCAAACAAACTCCAACTCTAATTAATTTAAGACAAAAAAGGATTTAATGGAAGGATGGTATGTGGGTTTAGGAATAGCTAACGGGGCAAGAATGAAGGCACCTTCCGGGATGCAGGGAGAGGAACCAACAATGGTTGCCTCAAGGCCCTGACATTGGGTGAAATCAGCACCAAGTGCCTACTCTGATCTCATCATTCTTCTGAGGATTCAAAGCAGTGAGAGAGAGTCCATTTCAAGAGCCTGGGGCATGGAGGAGGACAGGGCGCTATGATGAACAATTCTCCAAAACTACCCACATTGTGAATAGATAATTCTGTAAAAGGCAGTTGATGGAAGAAAGGGAGACATAAAGAAGACTCACTACTCACTGACCTCTTTCATGAGGGCATGCGTCTGCCTGAACTGTTGCCTGGACTTGGAATGCCCCTTGACCTGAAATGTCCCTAGTCTTCCAGACCACCTGGTGAGCTCTTCTTTCCCTTGAAAACCCAGATAAAGTAACCCCTTCCATGAAGTCTGGCAGAAGAAATCACTTTGCACTGTCTTTGTACATCACACACACATTCTTTGTTGAACTGCTCACATTATATTATAATAATCTGTATTGTTAGGATCTCTCCTATTAGACTGCAAGTTTCTTGAGAGCAGGAATAATGTCTTTTCACGTCTGCTACCTCTGTGCCTAAAACAGTGCTCAGGATAAAGTAAGTATTCAACAAATGCTTGTGAAATGAATGCAAACAATAAATCACTATGGGAAGGAAGGAAGGAAGGAAGGAAGGAAGGAAGGAAGGAAGGAAGAAAG
>NW_024423343.1:9421328-9430131 GCF_017311325.1 Ursus maritimus
GAAGAAAGAAAGAAAGAAAGAAAGAAAGAAAGAAAGAAAGAAAGAAAGAAAGAAAGAGACAAGACTTTAAGGAAGCACAGGGAAAAATCTGCATAGATACAAAATAATTATCTGTTACCTGCGCAAATCTGCGTGATGTTTGAGAAAGCCTGGCAATATCTTCAAGATCCAGATAAGAAATGATATTCAGGAGCAGTTTGTCTGAGAGCCGTTCAAGGAAGTCAAATTTACCTTCACATAAATTGAAGACATAGTCTAATATTCTTGCACCAAATATTAAGGCAATTTGAACTGTAATTCAAAGAAACCAACAAACCAACAAGGTTATCATATGCAGTCAGGTGAAAGCTATGATCTTTATCAGTAAGACGTGCTTTAGGGCATTCTTACCCGGGGAGTAATTTTTGGATTATGCCAAGTTATTCCCACCTTCACCAAGCTGCCTTTGGGACCAGTGACATGCATTTGTGAGACGTTTGTTTCCAAGTGCTGTCCCTGCCATGAGATCGGAACCTTTGAGGGACACTCACTGTTTAACGCAGTGATGAACTACATCCCCTTGACCTCATCAGCCCCAAATTCCAGTCCAGACAACTGACTTAACTAGTCTCAGCTCCATCCTCATGGTCACCCCCAAATGGGAAAAGATGCTGGTCCATGTGGGTTTTCTACTACCCTCCCTCTCCCCAAATTGGTCTGAAACATATTATCTCTTAATTTTAGTTGATTTTTGTTCCCTTATTGTTAAACATTTTTCTCCACCAAACTTTCTTCTTCCCTCTTTGCCTTCTTTCATCCCTATCTTTACAGATGGAAAAAAGAAAAGAGACAGAGGAAAATAGGTGAATATTTCATTAAAATCGTGTTAACTTCTGCCTAATATTTTGTATGCTTTTTCAGTTATTTCCAAATTAGAAAACAGTTCACAGAGAATCAACCAATTATAATGGTCTAGCTAAATGTTCAGTGCAAGAAAGTAATAGTTATCTCTTTTTTTTTTTTCAAGATTTTATTTATTTACTCTACAGAGACAGAGACAGCCAGCGAGAGAGGGAACACAAGCAGGGGGAGTGGGAGAGGAAGAAGCAGGCCCACAGCGGAGGAGCCCGATGTGGGGCTCAATCCCAGAACGCCGGGATCCTGCCCTGAGCCGAAGGCAGACGCCCAACCGCTGTGCCACCCAGGCGCCCCAGTTATTTCTTTTTTTTAAGCCAGTTCCCTAAAAACACCTAAGAAATGGTGAATAAATAGGAAAACATGTTTGGAAGAATACATATTCAAATTTTAACAGTGGTTAAATCTGGGCAGTGACTTTCATTTTCTTCCTTTTGTTCATCTGTATTTTCTCATCTTTCTGCAATAAACCCGTATTACCAGTGTAATTTTTTTAAATCAAGGAAGGAAGGAAGGAAGGAAGGAAGGAAGGAAGGAAGGAGTGTGGAAGGAAGGAAGGGAGGAAGGAGAGAAGGAAGGAAAAGAGGGAAGGAGGGAGAGAGGAAGGAAGGGAAGGAGGGACACTGGAAGGAAGGGAAGCCCGCTACGTCGTCATACAAGAGAGGAATACAGGGTGATGATGGAGTAAGCACGTGAATCCCAGGGATCCCAAAGCTAGGGACCTTCTTCATTCCCTGAAGCTCATTTTTCCCTTCTGACTCTGAAAGCATCACTATAACTAGCCTTTCTAGAGACCTGTTCTTAGAAAAGAGAGAGCTCTCTACTCTAAAGTGACTAAATACCCAAGATTTAGGGACCACCTTCTTCCTCAGCCTGGAGCATTCCTTCTGGAGCAAGTAGGATGGAACTGTCAGGAACCCTGGGCTCTCTGCAGAAGTCAGCAGAACCATAATTCGACTGGCTGATGGGTCTCTGATTTCATAATGGATGTAAAGTGAGGGCCATGTTTATGTCAAAGCTCTAATTGTGCAGCGTAGAAGAGCCAGGTATATAAGATTTCTCTCTAAAACTGGTTAGTCCAGCATTCCAAAGGCATTAAGGTTTTTAGTGGCTTCTAAATTCCAAGAGCTTCAAATTCAAAGCACTTCTAAAGTCCAAGGGCTTTCCAGAGGGAAAAATACCCCTGTCAAAAGTTCAACTCTAAAGGATAGGTATCATGGAGAACTCCCGGCCCACCAGTAAAATGAGGAGAAAAAGCAGTAGTTCCTTAATGGAGGGAGAAAAAAAGCCGTTAGTATAATAAAACATCCCTTAATATAATTGGAGATGTTTGCTCATTTTTAAATGCCAGGAAAACATGCTCGATGCATCCTCAGATTGCACTTTATGAAGTCTCTACCAGTAAAGTCCTTAAAATGTAAAAATTATAAAAGGACATATACACCTAGGGATGTAACGTGACAGTTTCAGAGTGTATGGGCATCGGGGTATTTAGAAAAATATGTTTGTTTATTTGTATTTTTTATGTAACCAACATTTATTTCTTTTGAAATAAGAAACAAAGAAGTTAAAACAAAATCCATTTTGAAAAGTAAAATCACCGCCTTCATGTTGGACTATGTATCCACCAACCTCCAAGATGGCTCCCCAGATTCTCTTCTCCTGGCTTTATTCTTCTGTGTTTCCCTCCCACACTGAGTTAGGGCTGATCTATGTGACCAATAGGACATTGTATGAATGACATTCCAAGTCTTGGTCATAAAGACAGTGGGGATTCTGCCTTGCTGCTGCCTCTTGGATCATTCAGCCTGGGAGAAGCCAACCACCATATGCTAACAATTTTCGGCAGTGCCCTGGAGAGGTCCATGGGGAAAGAAATTGAAACTTCCTTCCTGGCTACAGCCACCACTTGTCAACCATGTATGTGAGTCATCATGGAACTGGAGCCTCAGATGACTGAGGTTCCATGCAGCACCGTAGCAGACCCAACAGCCGAGCTGAGCTGCTCCCAAATTCCCAACCCACAGGAACCGTTTGAATTAATTCACATTTATTATTGTTCTAAGCCATTAAGTTTCTGGGTAATCTGTCATACGACGATAGACAATAAGGATTTGAGTACTTCCAAGTGTCGTGGTGCCATAATGGGCACCCAAGATGTGGGAGTGTCTTCGAAATTGGAAAGTGTATGAAAAACGTGAATGAGTCTGAGGAGGGTGTTAAGTGCAAGGCTGAAGAGTTTTCAATAAATAGTGTAATTAATAAATAAATAAATAGCTGTTAGTAGAAGCTTGGAAGACTCTGAGGAGGCTTTAAAGGTAAGGGCTTAAAGGAATGTGAAGACAATATTATTAATAACTGGAGGATGGGCGATTCTCGTCACGTAGACGCAGAAACACTATGGCCTACTGAGATATGCGAAGTAAGAAATAGACTTAAGGGGATGTGATTCAGCAACGTAGATTTCCAAGTGAGGTGTTGAACATGCTCTCTGACTTCTTCTTGCTGCTTAAAGTAAAATGTGAGAACAAAGAGAGAAGCTAAAGAAGGTTTCTTAAAAAGCTGCCAGGATTTGCTGGTTTTGAACATTCTCCACCTCCTCAGATGGCAAACAATGCGAAAAATTAAGAAATGGCTCCCAGGCAAAGATCAAATCCGGAACAATCTCAGGGAAACATGATATGAAGTTGAAGCTGAGAGTGTGGCTGGAAAATGCTTTGTTGAGAACCAGTCAGTCCTATTTTAGAGCTTCCAGGAAGCTGATGGGTATTGTCACTCAGGAGGCAAGAGCAGAAACCAAGTCAGGGAAGGGCTTATCTCAAAAAGGTGTGTAGGTGTGGTTTCGCTTAATGGAGTGAATCCCCCAAAAGTAACAGACAGCCTATGAAGTTTTAAAGAGAATTCTATGGGTAGAAACACCGCCTGCCAGCTTGAACCGAAAGGGTCAGAGGCAGTGCAAAAGGAAAAACACTCCGGATGCTCCAACTCCTACAGGCAAGAAGGAGGCTGAGAAAACTAAACCTGCAAAGATGGTTTACCTTTCGCGGACGAGGAAGATGACTCAGGATGGATTCAAGAGTCCAGGAGGTAAAACCGAGAGCCATGAAGAATTAGTACCAGATCTCGAGTTCTCATCAAGAACTTATAAACTCATTGACCTCTACCTCTGAAACGAATAATACACTATATGTTAATTAATTGAATTTAAATTTTAGAAAAAGGACTGATAACCTATGCCCTATTGAATTTCAGAATTTCTGTGGACCAGTGTATATAGTGGTTGTCTCATTACGTGTCACGTAGTGAGGGACAGAAAAAGTGTCTAATTCACAGGCTTCAGACCTAGAGGAGCGATCCCCGAGGAGGAGCTGCACTTAAGGCATTATATCTGAGGTGTCCCATCCGCCCATGGACCTGAGATTCTGGACAACTGAAGGTACGCTGCAAGAAGAAAGAAATTTACGTAGAAGGAAGGAATAGAATTTCAGAAGCAATAATGGAGACAGAAATGGCAGTACATGGCAAATCTAAACACCTACCACTGTGTAAAACATGTTTGAAATAGCAAACTGGCAGAGTAGTCAAACAAGGCAAATCAAAACACCATTCCACAATTACAACGTAAGGTAGAGATTTAGAATGTAAATATTCTAAGGTCCTTGATATTCAAGAGGCAGAGAGAAATACTGATAAATACTCGATTTTTATAAGTCAAGTTAAACTAAACTTGTGAAAATTTTAAGGGAGAGCACAAAGGAAGGAAGGGAGGAACAGAGGGAAGAAGAGAAAGAGAAAGAAAAAGGAAGAAAAAGAAATATAAGGATAACTTCCAAAATAGTTGCTTTATAATCAGTTGGAGATTGGTTTACAGCTGAATGAAACAGAAAACTCATTTTAAGGTGACTTAGCAAATAGCAGTCTATTTTTTCCTTAGTTAGTGTGTGGAGATAGGCAGTAAAGGCTGGTACAGGAGCTCCATTATGTCATTAATGTCCCTGGGTCCTTTAATCTTTCTGTTCCACATTCTTAGGACGTGGCTGTCACCCTCAGGGTCACTCTAAGATGGTCTCTGTCCCCTAGGCATCATAATCATGGTCCAGTAAGTAAAAGAGGTAGGGCAAGTAATAGAAATGTGCATGGAAGCTGGGGATGCCTGGCTGGCTCAGTCAATACAGCATGAGACTCTTGATCTCCAGGTTGTGAATTCAAGCCCCACATGGCACATAGAGCTTACTTCTTAAAAAAAAAAAAAATCTAATTAATTAATTCTAAAATATATATTAAATTAGAAACATGTGTGAAAGCTAAGTCTGCCCCGTCTGAAGGCACCTTCTGTGAAGCTCTGTGAAACAACTTGAGTTGACAACTTACTGAGCAAAACTGTGTGCAATGGCCATGTCTGCAAGGCAGGGAGGGAAATTAGTCTCTGTCTTATGGGGAAAAAAATGGAGTAAAGAAAACAAAAGAGAAAGGTGAGAATGGAAACAAAACAAAAAAGCAAAGAGAAAGCAGGATAAGATGAAAGCACAAAATAAGATGATGGAAATTTATAGGTGTATTAGTAATCACAATAAATGTAAATGAACTAATTATGCCAGTTAAAAGACTCTCAGATAAATAACATATGCATACGCACATAATTCTGGCTATACTGTTTATAAGAGACACACTTAAAATAAGATATGGAAAAGCAAAAGTAATAGAATGGGAAAACATGGACCAATTCAAACCAAAAGAAAGCCGATACAGTTATACCGGACAAAACATACATTCAAGTAAATCCCTCCGTTGGAGATAAGGAGGAAGCACTAAGGAATAATACACCAGGATAATTTAATACTTCTAAGCTCATATACCCCTGGGACCCCCGGGTGGCTCAGTCGGTTAAGCCTCCAACTTTTTATTTCGGCTCAGGTCGTGATCTCAGGGTCGCAAGATCAAACCTGGCGTGGGGCTCTGAGAGCAGTGAGGAGTCTGCAAAGTTTCTCCCTCTTGCTCTGCCCCTCCCCATGTGCTCTCTCTAAAATAAATAAATAAATCTTAAAAATAAATAAATAAACTAGTATACTCCAAACCAAATACATAGAACAAACACGGATAGAATTATGAAGAAAAATGATAGCCCTCCACTGCAGTGGGAGATTTTATAACCCTTCTATCAATACTTGATACATCACACAGAAGTGGAATTATAAAATATTTGAGTAACACTATTGAAAAGAGTTATTCAATGGACATTGCTGTAGAAAGACAAAGATCAGATATTAGTGAGCTCTATATCCAAACAAACAAACAAAATTGGTTACCTCCCTAAATTAGAAGAAAATATAAAGATAAGAGCAAATATTAATGAAATAGAAAAGAAACAATGGAAGTGATCAGGGAAACCAAAAAGTTGATTTTTAAAAAGATTAATAAAATAGATAAACTTCAAAGAATAAATAAGAAAAAAAGGACAAAAAGCATAACTCAGTCCTATCAGGAATAAAAAGAAGAATATAACTAACTATAACAGGGACTTAGAAAAATTGTTACACTAACTAACTTAAAATCAGACCCATTGGGCAATCCTCCAGGAATATATAACTTATCAGTTCTGACTCAAGAAGAAAAAGAAAACCTGAGCGACTATAACCAGTAAATACATTGAATCCACTGATTGAATTAAGAAGGAAAACCTCAAGTAAAGCTTCAGATCTACACTGTTCTACAGGTGAGCCTTATAAACTCTCAGAGAACAACCTATATTTTACATAATTTGTTCCAAAGAATAGAAACAGAAGGACTCTCCCAACTTAAATGGTGAGGTTGCTCAAACTAGCAATGATGGTAGGTAAAAGCAAATTTGCATGTGAAAAATCACTTACGAACGTATGTGGCACAAATTCTAAATATGTTAGGAGATTGAATCTATCAACATATCAAAAATACAGATAAATTGTGACCAGTATAGTTAATTCTGGGATAACCCAAGGATGGAATAACTTTGGAAGGCTATGTAATATAGTTTGCCATCTTAACAAATAGGGGGAGAAATGATCATCTCAAAAATAAAGGAAAATTATTTTATATAATTCTAACACCTATTTATGAATAAAAATTCCTAGAAAATTAATAATAAAAGGGAACTTTTTAAACATGATTACCTGATACAGGCTAGTAACCAGAAACTTAATAACAGTAGCAATAGTAATAACGGTAATAAGGTGCCTGGCTATCTCAGTCAGTAGAGCATATGACTCTGGGTCTCAGGGTCATGAGTTCAAGCCCCATGTTGGGTGTAGAGCTTACTTAAATAGTAATAATAATAACAGTAACACGAATTTGTACAGTATCCTATATTTGCCAGGTAGAGCTCTAATATGTATGTACACACACATAGTGCATATATATCATATAGATAATCATTTGGTAATCACAATATTCTATGAGATGGGTACTGTTATTATTCCCCTCTTAGAGAGAAAGATGAGAAATGGAGAGGGTAAGGGAGTTGCCCAAAGTCACACAGTGAGAAAGGTCACACAGCGAGAACGAGGATTGAACCAAGCAGTGTGCTCCACTGTGCCCCTCCTAACCATGATGTTGTATGGCCTTTCATGTCAGGCATGATTAGCATTCCCACTCTTGTCACCGTTTCTATTCAGCATTGAGGTCAAAAATAAGTAAGTAAAAGATATAAAAATGCCTCAGAGTTAGAAAGCAAGGACAAATTGTCAATATTGCAGATGACCTAAGTATCGACATATGAAAGTCAAGAAATTCTACTGGAAAATGATCAGCGTCACTTCTCTACATACCAGCAACAATTAATTCCAAGTGATGACTTAATACGCATTTGTCTTTTGGCCCAGTAATCTCACAAACATATATGGACTAAATATGAAATGACCCGTGCACAAGATTATTCATTTTGGCATTATTTGTATTAGCACAAAATTGGAAAGAACCCAAATTTTCATCACGGGGATTCTGGTGCATTCACACAAAGAAATACTATGCAGTTGTGGAAAAAAAAAAAAGAGGAGGAAGAGGCGTAGGGGGAGGGGAGGGAGTAAGGGGAGGAGGAGGAAGTGGAAGAAGAGGAAGAAGATTTTTAAAGGCATGAAGTGATGATCTCCAGAATATACTGGTGGAAAGGAAGGTGTAAACAGCAGGACCGGGATGCTACCATTTGTAGAAGGGGTGAGGGAACACAGATACCTACATATGAATTTGTTTATATAGGCAGAGAGACTCACTGAAAGGGTACGTAACAAATACAAGCAGTCAGCCCAGGGCAAGGGGAGGAGAGGGCGGGGCAGACAGGGAGGAAACCGAGCCTCTGAACGTTCACTGCTCTATGGTTTGGCTTTGGCAACACACACAAGTTTTATATCATCTTAGAAGAGAATTTTAACCCTTTTAAATTTTACTCTTTATAACTTAGAATTAGGGGCACCTGGGTGGCTCAGTCCGTTAAGCACCCAATTCTTGATTTTGGCTCAGGTCATGATCTCAGGGCTGGCAGACCAAGCCCTGCCTTGGGCTCGGCACTCTCAGCGTGGAGTCTGCTTGAGATTCTCTCTCTCTCCCTCTGCCCCTCCCCTGCTCTCTCTAAATAAATAAACAAGATCTTAAAATAAAAAACAAAAAACTTAGAACTAAAATTATTTTTTTTACATGATTCTACTCTTAGCTACAAAATAATCATAAAGCACCTGGGAAGAATTCGAGTAAAAAATGTTGAAAGGTCAAATAAAACCTACATGAAGAGAACATTAAGACTTTATTGAAACACATAAAAGAAGACCTAAATCGATGGGGAGATATACCATGCTGATTTTGAGAAGACCAAAGAATGACGATTCTCTCCTCAAAAATCTGGAAATTCAATCCAATTCCATTTAAAATCTCAACAGGGGGGAGC
>NW_024423343.1:9430148-9641319 GCF_017311325.1 Ursus maritimus
GGGGGGGGCTCAGTGGGTTGAGCCTCTGCCTTCAGCTCAGGTTGGGACCAAGTCCCACATGGGGCTCCCTGCTCAGCAGGGAGTCTGCTTCTCCCTCTGCCTCTCCCTCTGCTTTTGTGCTCTCTCTCTGTGTCTCTCTCTCTCTCAAAAAAATAAATAAATAAAATTTAAAAAAAAATTAAATCTCAACAAAGATTTTTGCATGGCGTATTAGCTGATCTTAAAACTCACATACAGGGTAAAAAGTCAAGAACAGGTAAACAGTTCTTTCCTGGTAAAGAACAGGAGGAGGAAGGTGAATTCATTTTAACAAGCAAGAAAACTTACCATAAAGATTGTAATTACAGCAGTGTAGTGTTGGTATCAGACAAACCAAATATCCTGTCCTATAAATAATGCTGGGAACATTGGCCATACAGAAAAAAGTTTTAACTTCTCATCATACTCCAAAATAAACCTGAGATGAGTTAAAGACTAAAATATGAGAGACAAGTCACAAGATATTTTCAATTAAAAATAGGTATGGGGGCACCTGGGTGGCTCAGTTGGTTAAGCACCTGCCTTGGACTCAGGTCATGATCCCAGGGTCCTGGGATCCAGTCCCGCACTGGGCTCCCTGCTCCACAAGAAGTCCGCTTCTCCCTCTGCTCCTCCTCCCACTCATTTTCTCAATCTCTCTCTCTCTCTAATAAATAAATACAATCTTTAAAAAAATTAAGTAAATACTGTACTCACTTCAGCAGCGTGTATAATGAAACTGGGATGATAAAGGGGGGATTATTATGGCCCTGAGAAAGGATGACAACAAAATTAAAACCATTTAGAGTATCTGATTCTCTGATCACATGTTATCAGCTGGAAAGCAAGAAAAAAAAGTAACCAAAAAATCCCCAACTACCTGGAAATTAAACAAAATGTTTCTATATAATCTAAGAGTCGAAGAAGAAATCAAAATGGAATTTAGGAGATATTTTCAACTGAATGAGAATAAAGTTACAACCTATCAAAATTAGTAAAGCTACACTTAAAGAAAATTTATGGGAAAAATGGCTGAAAACAATGTTTTAAGCCTCTATCTCAAGAAGCTAAGAAAAGAACAACAAATCAGACCTAAGGGAAGTAGTAGGAAGGAAACAATAAAGGTAAGAACGGAAATCAATAATAAAAATAAGTAAATAAAAACAGGGAAAATTCACAGAGCTAAAAGTCTATGAAAAAAATAATAAACTGAATAAACCCGTAGCAAGGGGTCATGGGAAAAAAAGGAGAAAGCACAAATTAGCATTCTCAAGGAAGGAAAAAGAGAAGAGCACTGCGGACACTACAGCCATCGAAAGAAGACAGTATTATAAGCAAAGCCCACCAACGTGAATGGATAAACGGATATGGATAAAATGAAGTAAATGTGACAAATGTTAACATCTTTTGTTAGTGGTGTTGTGGATATTATCTTCTTTTTTTGTGGATTTAAGATATTTCTGAACTTTAAAGCTTTTATATTTATTTATTAGTTTGTTTGTTTGTTTATTTGATTTATTTGACACAGAAAGAGAGAGCACAAGCAGGGGGAGTGGCAGGCAGAGGGAGAGGGAGAAGCAGGCTCCCCGCTGAGCAGGGAGCCCGATGTCAGGCCTGATTCTGAGCCGAAGGCAGACGCTTAACAGACTGAGCCACCCAGGCACCCCAAATTTTAAAGCTTTTAAAGAGCGAAGTATAGGACAAAATGTATAAGATTCTTTTTGTGTTAACATATTTTGTATACACGCATAGACCATTTCTAGAAGGATAGACAAGAAAAGTGTTAATGATGGTTGTCACAGGAACGGGGAACATGGGGACAGTCGGGAGACTTACTTTTATTCTAAAACCTCTTTAAACTGATTTAATTTTTAATTTTTCTATTACTATGTGTATGTATTCATTTTTTTATCTAAGAAAATTAGTTACTAAAAAGATGATAAAATACAAGAAAAGTCTTGCTGACATCTGCCTTCCCTGCTCTGTAGGCCAGAGCCAGACTCCCACACTTCCTCGGAGGGCTTCTGCCTCCAACACACTCCCACCCTTCCTTCACCCACAGGTCCCTACCCCAGGTGGGCAGAAACTAGAAATCCAGGCTGAAGTCAAGGAGAAGCTGATCTGAGAGGGCAGAGAGAAAGAGGAGAGTAGACTAAGAGGTGGTGGGTAGGCCTGAGAAAATGAAGTCCCAGGTCAAAGGCTGAGATACAGGCTAAGGGAAGGAGGGTCCCAAAGAAAACGGATCATGGATCCATCGCATGGGGCTGGCACAGGTTTGGAAATAAGGGAAAACCAGTTGTTTCCCACTCTCCTATTTCTGCTGTACCAGTATTCCAAGGATCTAGAACTCAGGCCAATCTTTCAGGATTATTAGTATTGATTAGTATTATCGATTTTCCGTTAGAGTCCCCCATTTCAAACATGCAGTCCCATTTTCCTCACAAATCATCTAAATGTCCAAGAGAACCTCAATTCTTTGACATCTGAACTATATCACCCACGTTCCCTTTGTCAAGCAGTAGCAGAAATAAAAAACCTTTGTCATTTGCTTCAGAAGATATGGTTGTTGAAGTCATTTGGTTTTATCACAGGGATTTTTGTGGATTGGCCTAAATACTTAACCACCACTTATAACTCATTCAAAGATCAAAGCAATCAACTTTAAAGTGGACTTAAGTTGGAAAACAACTTATTTTTAGGTTGGATTCAACCTCAACTCATGAATCAGCACTTTCAACTGAGTTGATGTAGGCACATTTTTGCTTTAAACTCAATTTTAACAATATTTCCAATAGCTAATTTTCTGGTAATTTTCCTATTTCTTTAACTTAGGGAAAAAGTCCAGAGATGTTTCTTCAGATTTTTAAAGGTCTCAGAGGAAAAAAAATTAAACTTCGTAGACAAGTGGACGACGAAAACAAACAGGCAAATTACAGAAAGGATCTAAATGGTAATTAGACATGACAGGATGCTCAACTTACTAGTTGTCAGGAAAATGCTACTTAAATATGACACTGTCTTCACCATCTGACTGGAAAAGATGAAAAAGAATAGTAATATCTAATTAGTGATGGCAAAGGTGCAAGAAAACCATATCCTGTCGGATGGAGTATAATTAATACAGCAGTTTTTTGGAGGGCTTTTTGCGAGGACAGTGAAGTAATTGGCATTTTATTTTGAATTACTCAAAATTAAAATATGGTGACATCAAAATATTAACGAAGTCTCATTTTATGAATAAATGTTGACATAATTTAAATTGCCCAATTTAAAATTCTTTCAAAACTAGCATAATTATAAAGGTCAAATAAATTATACATGGCATTTGGGCTGCATCTAACCCCATGGCAGGGCCACTCAAGCTAGCTAACAGAAATACCCCCGCTGGTCAAGTGAGCCTTGAACTACAGAGTCAGTAAGAAAATAAAATACTCAAAATAAAACACTCTATCAAAATTTATAATGTACATTTCTCTGGTCCTAGTAATTCCATGACTAGGAATCTATGTTACTAATATTCTCACATGAGTGTGCAAACATAAATATGTCCCAGAATGTGCCCAAAGGCTTCTGGAAATGCCCATCAATGGAGGACTGTGTATTTCTACCACGAAACACCACAGTCTTGGAAAAGGACGAGGTGACTCCTTTATGTACGCTACCAGAAAAATGTTCACAATGTAGTAAGTGGAAAATAAATGAAAGAATTAAAGATTCTATTTTTGTAAACAAACAGGCACAATCCCAAACAGAAAGAATTCAAATGCAAAAGAAGCTATTTATAATTGTTATCTCTGGGGAGTAGAGCTTGGAGGAAGAGAGAAGGAATTTTCACTTCAAAATAAAAACTATAATAGCTCGTTTGTAGGTGTTAGGCAAGTTCTAAGCACTTCATTCAATGACTCCTCATAAGGACCCTCTGAGCTAAATGCTGTTACTATTCCCATTGTCAACAGCTGAGGAAACTGATATCTAAAGAGACTAAATTAGGGGCGCCTGGCTGGCTCAGTCCGCGCAGCATGCGGCTCTTGATCTCGGGGTTGTGAGTTCAAGCCCCACGTTGGGTGTAGAGATGACTTTAAAAAATTGGACAAAATCATTTGCCCAAGGTCATATATGTAGCGCGTTTGAAGCCAAGATTTGAATAGAAATAATCTGCATTAAGCAACAATCAACTGCCTGCTAATAGTTTCCTATGTATGTATGAACGGCCTTTTAAATAAACATACGAATTTTGTCTTTCAAAAATGCAAATCTAGGGGCGCCTGGCTGGCTCAGTCAGTGGAGTACCTGATTCTTGATCTCCGGGTCGTGATTTTCAGCCCCATGTTGGGATAGAGATTACTTTAAAAAATAAAAAATAATATGCAAATCTGGGGGAATAAATTCAGCAATGTTTTTGACTTTGACACCTATCACTGTGGTAGGCAGAATAATGTCCCTGCCAAAGATGCTCTATATCAAATCTCCAGAGTATGTGACCTCACATAGCAAAAGGGCCTTTGCAGATGGGACTAAAGATCTTGAGACAGGGAGATGGTCAGATTAACTGCGTGGGCCCAACGGAATCACAAGGGTCCTTGGGAAGGAAAGGAGGAGACAAGAGGGGCAGAGTCTGAGAAGGAGATGTGACCACGGAAGCCGTATCAGAGCAGGAAAGGTTGGGCAGGCCATCATCACGGGCTTGGAAGATGGAGGAAGAGGCCAGAAGCCAAGGGATGTGGGTGCCTCTAGAAGCTGGAAGGGGCAAGGAAACAACTCCTCCCCTAGAGCCTCCAGGGGGAATGCAGTCCTACCCACACCTTGAATTTAGCCAGATGAGACTTCTGAACTCCAGAAATATAAGACAGTAAGTTGTTATTATTTACATGTGTGGTAGTTTCTTACAGGAGCAATAGGAAACCACTACAATCATTAATTACTAATTTAGTAATGATGCACTCTGTTTACAAGATTACAGGAATCCCCCTACATGGAAAATATGTATTGTGCTATGGGCTCTGAACTATGCCCCCCCAACCTCCCCCAAAATCCATATGCTGAGGTCTTAAACCCCAGAACCTCTGGAGTGTGACTGCACTGGGAGAAAGGACCTACATTTATTTTTTTTGAAGGTAGGCTCCATGCCCAATGTGGGGCTTGAACTCATGACCCTGAGATCAAGAATTGCATACTCCACCAACTGAGCCAGCCCGGCGCCCCTGGAGAAAGGATCTTTAAAGGGATGATTACGTTAAATAGGTCATATGGGTGCGCTCTAATCCATTCTGGCTCGTGTTCTTAAAAGAAGAGGAAATTCGGACACACGGAGACACCAGAGGTCTGTACACACACACAGAGGACACGCCCTGTGAGGACACAGTGGGCTGGCCATCTGCAAGCCAAGGGAGAGGCCTCAGAAGAAACCAACCTTGCCAGCACCTTGAACCTGAACTAGCCTCCAGAACTGTGAGAAGGTCCATTCCTGGGGTTTCAGTCACCCAGTCCGTAGTATTCTGTTATGGCAGCCCTAGAACACTCGTGCAGATTTATATGACGTATGACTCTGGAGCTGCTTATAACTATCTTAAGTATAAAAAATACTAGTAAGTTTTAAAATTTACCCCTTGTGCTCTTATATGAATTTAGGGCCATGAAAATAGAGTTTGAGCACAGTGATTTTGTTATTTTAAACAATATTCCTTCATCAGAAAATGTATTTTCGTTCATTTTAACAAATATATACTAAGTGCCTACCAGGTCCCCAATCTTGAAAATGGAACGATTAATAAGATGTAGTCCCTGTGCTTGAAAAACCATCTTAAAAGTATCAGTCTGGTAGTGTGACCAGACTTGGTGTAAGGTTTTTTCCCCCCTCTGGAATAAACCATTGATCAGAACCCTGAACTCTGTTAGGACCAGACTTATAATTTAGAAGGATCTGTTTTTAGAATTTACCTTGTCCTGCTCCCTAAGAGTTCTCTCAAATAATTCATACAACAACTATTTACAGAACTATGTAGCAGGC
Organism: Ursus maritimus; assembly: GCF_017311325.1. NCBI lineage: Eukaryota > Metazoa > Chordata > Mammalia > Carnivora > Ursidae > Ursus > Ursus maritimus. Next base: position 9,436,174 of record NW_024423343.1, read on the forward strand.
ATTGCTCTAGGTGGGTGCCAAAGACCTATTGGTAAGCAAAGCAAAGTCTTTACCATAATGGAGCTTACATTCTAGTGATGGAGACAGACAATAAGTGAACAAATAACACAGACTATATCGTGTGGTGAAAAGTGTTATGGAAGATCTGGTCTTCCAAGGTAAGGAAGGAAGGGGTGACTTTTTTGTATGGTGGTCAGGGAAACACTCTGTAATAAGGCAGTTTCAGCAGAGACCTGAACGAAGAGCAAATCATGGGGACATCTGGAAAATACATTCTTAACAGAGAGAATAGCAAGTGCAAAGGCCCTGAGGTGGGAGCACGCTGGGTTTGTTCAAGAAACACCAGGGAGGGCAGTGTGCCTGAAGTGGAGTAGGCGACAGGGGAGAGTGGTTGAAGATCACTACGAGACTTGGCTTTTTACCCTACATGAGATAGGAAGCCACTGAAGGGCTTAAAGCAGACAAGTAATGTGACCTGATATACGTCTTAAAGGGCTAATTCCGGCTACTGTGATGAGAACACACTACTGTGGGGCAAGGGTAGGAAAGGGGAGACCAGTTAGAAGGCTGATTCAATAATCTGGTGAGACGTTATTGTTGGTTGGACCAGAGTTGGAACTGGCGCGAAGCGTTCTGCATTAGTTACCTACTGTTGCGTAACAAATGATCCCAAATTCACTAGCTTAAAACAACAGACATTTATTTCCTCACCGTGTCTGAGGTTCAGGAATGTGGGAGTGGGTGGTTTTGGCTCAGAGTCTGTCTCTCCTGAGGTTCAGTCAAGACATTATGTGGGTCTGCATCACCTGAGGCCTGGACAGCGGCTCTCGGGTCCACACTCAAGAAAGCTCATGCATATGGCGGCTGACGGAAGGCCGCAGTTCCTCATCACCCGGGCCTCTCCACAGGACTGCCTCGAGGCACAGCGGCCCACTTCCCCCACAGCGAGTGATGAGAGAAAGGGGAAAGGAGAAAAGTCAGACGTCGTAGTGTCATTTATAACCTAACCTCGAAAGTGACAGACCGTCACTCCTGCCAGATTGTACTGGTCACACACACTGACCGAGGACAGTGCAGGAGGGGATTACACAAGAGTGTGAATGTTGGGAGGTGGGCATCTTAGGAACCATCTTGGAGGCTGCGAACCACCGTTCAGATTCTGGGTTTGTTGATGGATTACATCTAGCGTGTGAGAGAAAGGGACCAAGGCTAACTATAGGATTTGGGCCTTTTTTTTTTTTTCTTTTCTTGCAGGAGGGTAAGATCAGGAGCTATTTCTGGACATGTTACATTTGAGAGCCTATTAGAAATAACTCAAGTGGAGATGTCAAGGGAGCAGCCAGATAAATATCTGAGTGTGGAGTTTCTGGGGAGATGGGCCAGCTGGAGATATCCATTTGGGACTTGTCAGCGTATGGTGGCATTTAAAGCCAGAGCCCGGATCCAATCCCCCAGAAGTTAAGCACAGTCAAGAGAACAGGCAGTAGAGCTAACCCCTGGCCCCCAACGTTTAGATTTGGAGAGAAGAGGAGGAGCCAGCAAGGAGGCCGAGAAGGGGCCAGTGAGGCAGGAGGAGAACCAAGAGCTCGGTGCTCCCTGAAGCCAGGGAAAGAAAACGTCCCCTCCAAGCTGAGTGCTGCTGAGAGGTCAAGAAAGCAAGAGTAACATGGTTCCGGTCCTCTGCCAGGACTGTCACCAAGGGTGACCCAGGTCCTAGAGACCTATTGCCAGTGTGTACCATGTCAGTAGGAGAGGACCTTCGGATGAGAAAAACTTTGGGGAGATCTTGGGAATACAGTAAGGAGGGAATGGGAAAAATCAAACCCAAATACCAATACTTCACAACAGCCAATAATGATTACGAGTTGATTATGCACTCTGTGCGGCTCTAAATACCGTTCATGGGCGGGTCACTGAGTGCCCACAGCGACCACATGGAATAACCACTTTTTCCCCAGGTATAAGGAGGAAGTGGGCTCATGGAGGGAGTCAGGGTCAGCCTGCGGTCACACAGCTGGGTAGAGGCAGCAGGGATTGAAATCCTGGCCACGGACCCCTGAGCCCCTCTCTGGGCCCAGGGCACGCCTCTTCTGCTATAGAGATGCCTTCTGAGGGATTCCTTAAGAACCAAGGACCAGAAGGGGGCCAAACAATATCATTGTCTGGAGTTTTCTCATCTGACAGAGACCAGGATGCTCTAGGAAGTCTAAAAACTGAAACACAGGAGACTTTGAACTTGCCAGGTGATTTAATTCAGTATCTCAGTGCTACTCGGGGCCAGAGGCCACCAGCCAGCTGGACACTGCAGCTCTCAGACAATTTTATTTTATTTTATTTTATTTTATTTTATTTTATTTTATTTTATTTTATTTTATTTTATTTTATTTTTTAAAGATTTTATTTATTTACTTGAGAGAGAGCAAGAGTGAGAGAGAGCACAGAGGGAGAGGGAGAAGCAGACTCCCTACTGAGCAGAGAGCCCCACGTGGGGCTCGATCCCCAGACTCTGAGATCATGGCCTGAGCGGAAGGTAGATGCTTAACTGAGCCACCCAGGCACCCCTCAAACCGCAATTTTAAGAGTCCCACTTTATTGCCTATTTTCCCAGGATCAGGAACCCCACAAGTGTTACCCCCAAGCCACTGTTGCCCCACCCCCACCCCTATATCCTAGCAGGGGGCACGGGTCTGGAAGTGTCTGAGGCAAGCAAGAGACTATACTCAGAACACAAGCAATGCCACTGTCCCTAGCCAGGTTTTGTGGAAGTCAATTAGAAAACCACACCGGTCTGTCAATGCATATTTGCCACTTAGACATAAGCTTTGCAGTAGTTACTGCAATGCTTAGAAAGTAAAACGGATCCTGGCATGAAAATGAAATGTGTTATATAGCAGTTTATTTTATTTTCAAGATATTATTTGCAAGTGATCTCTATACCCAATGTGGTATAGAGTCACCCCAAGACCAAGAGTCACCCGCTCCACTGAGCCGACCAGCCTCCCCTATAACAGTTGACTTCATAACTATGCAAAAACATGTCTATTTTACGATTAAGTAAGGAGTGGCTGGACTGATTTTTATTCAGTGAAACGTGGACAGTCTTTCCCCAACATGGTTCTTTTTAAACCATAATGCATTTTATAAATCCTCGCTGCAAAGAGGTTAACAAAATGAGATGTATGCAACATCAGGAATTGAAGGCAATCAATCCAGACTTTCAACTGTTTAAGGAAACTAAGCCAAAGCAAACCTACTCTCTGCCTAAAAAAACTATTACATACTATAATTTAAATATTAGAATGTCTTTTAAGAGTGTTGATTATCAAAGATCTACCCAGAATGTGTCTTTAAGAATAAGATTAATGTATGTACTTGATATTTTTGACTCTCAGTGCTTAGTCCTGTCAAATGTCTGAAATTAACTGTGGAACCCTGGAAAGTCATAGCCATTCTGAACCTCACTTGTGAAATGGGGGTAATACTGGTTACGTCACAAGGATATTGTAACAATAAAATGAGAACACATGGGGCACCTGGGTGGCTCAGTCAGTTAAGTGTCTGCCTTTGGCTCAGGTCATGATCCCAGGGTCCTGGGATCGAGCCCCATACCAGGCTCCCTGCTCAGCAGAGAGCCTGCTTCTCCCTCTGCCTGCTGCTCCCTCTGTTTGTGCTGTCTCTCTATATATCAAATAAATAAATAAAAATTTTTTAAAAATGAGAACACATATATGTAAGTATTTGATATTAACTCCTAATAAAATAAAAATTCCTAAAATAGCTTCTAGTTTTCGATTTTTATACTTAAGGTAAATAATTATTAAGGAGTTTAGTTAAAGAGAATCCTTTTAAGAGACACATACTGAAGTAGTTTTGCATGAAATGATGTAACAACTGAGATTTGCTTGCAACTAATCCAGTGGGAACAGTGGCTTCGGTGTAGAGATTTTGGCCACATTTTGAGTATCCTTGAAACCAGGTGATAGGTACATGGGAGTTTGTTAAAAACCATTGTTTGTTTTTTATTTTCTATTTTAAAAATTTTATTTATTCATTTGACAGAGAGAGAGAGAGAGAGCAAGAGAGCACAAGTAGGGGGAGAGGCAGGCAGAGGGAGAGGGAGAAACAGCCTCCCTCCTCCCCCCCTGCTCCCCACCGAAGGCAGCCGCATCACCAACTGAGCCACGCAGGCGCCCTGCTTTTTAGTTGAAATTTTCATATTGTGGCAGCAAAAAGCACAGGGGAAACCGGAGGGCAGTTTGTACTTAGCCCACATGCTACCTGATTAAGTCTTCTTCTGAAGCAAACCTTGATATTAAAAAGAAATGGTAGCAATTTTGCCAAAATGATAAGAGTTCAAGGATTTGAGAATTTGATTATGTTTTCAAATAACCTTTCAATTTATTTTTAACTAAAGGAAGCCCATTTTAATTAAATGTTATAGGAAAAAACTATATTTATGCAACTTAAGATTATTAATGGAATTGACATATTCACCTGGAATCTTAAACCCTTGAAGATTTTTCCCAAGAGAAATTTCGGGATATGTTAACAATTTTCTCTCTTTAAGTACATAATAACATATCAATATTTCAAAGGATGATATGCTGGATATTTCTGTGACAAAATCTATCACTAATGAAAGGGAACTGAACGTAAGTACAGAAAGTGCTCCCTTCCTTACCTTGAAGATGGGAGTTGTCTAGGAACTCTTCGTGAGACTCTTTCGCTTCTCCAGGCTTTGTTGATCGATACTCACTCCTCAGAGAGATCTTCCACCATCTAAAGATTACCTGCGATTCAACAGAAGGGGATAGGAATTAAAACGGACTCCAACACCAATAGCTACAGTTTGGTCTGGGATTTCGAAAAAGTACTGCAGCAGGCCCCTAAGGCTGTGCGTCCAGCATCAGCTGCAACTTTGCGATCTGGCGTCACATCCAATTAGAAGTGAGGTCTGTGCCTCAGTGAACATTCTCCTTAGAGATCAGGGTCACAAAATCAAAGTGCTGGAAGGAGTCCTAAAAATCTATCAAGTCAATTGATGTTAAAGTCACGCAGACCCAAATGGCTATCTGTCTCTTGAGGGTCTCTGAGAGTAGGCATTCTCTAACTTGGGGGGCCAGTTCCAAGTAATTGCTCCACTTGCTGCCCCCCTTCCTGTCTACAGGGCAGGCATGATGAGTGGCTACTTTCCTCATAGAGAGCGACAGTTACATGGCCAGCACGGGGGAAAGCACCATTATGCTTTGTCTGATGCATGTAAGTGTCATTACACAGGACACTTCTCGGTAATGGATCCGCCGATAGTCCATTTGTCTTCTATGAGCCTGTTGGTTTATCTGGAGCAAACCTCATTTCCATGGTTATGGGCTGCACGTAAGTTCTATGTTGATATCACGGCAGTGTCAACTACTGGCCCCCATGAGGAGCCCCCTGAAGCTTATCCAATGTATCTCACGTTCTTCAACCTGTAATGGAACTACGTAGTTAATTGAGATGACAAAGCTTCAGGGGAAGTGCAGAGAAACTGGTTGGCTTCCTCTCTCACTAGCATCACCCTGTAAGGTTACAATTAGGGTCAGGAGGGCTCTGCCCAAGTCAAAATGGTTAAGCAGGTGAAACTTGCTATGGGCCCTCCCCTTATTTAGTTTCCTCTCCCCCATCCCCACCCACCCATCGCTCCCTGGGGTCCTCACAGCTCCTGGGTATGACTTTTTGGGCTACCGCCCTGATCCCTACCACCTCTTTGCCTCTGTCCCTAACCCCTCCCCCCCAGCCTTTGAATTGCCCGACCACCTCATTGCTCCTCACTCCTTTCTCCATGCTTGCAGGCCTGGACTTCAGCCAGCTTTCCTCTCCCCATAGAGCTGCCTCCCTGTGTACTGTCGTCTCCTGAGGCCCTGCTCCCACCCCTCTCCCCTTGCCTGATATCTGAAAGACTGGAGACTTTTCATACCATCTTACCTAGCACCCTGCCCTATAGAAAGTAGGTCCTTTAAAGGGTTACTGTTCATGTGGTTTTGGTGCTGATCACTATAGAATAAGTAAGCCACAAAACCCTAAGTCCCACAAAATTGTGGTGGCTGATTCCTTTCAGGAAACCCCTTAACCTGCCACCTTTGAATTTCTGAGCAGGAGCCTCACCAAAATTGTCCTTTTTTTTTTTTTTTTTTTTTTTTTTTTTTTTTTGATTTTATTTATTTATTTGACAGAGAGAGAGACAGCCAGCGAGAGAGGGAACACAGCAGGGGGAGTGGGAGAGGAAGAAGCAGGCTCCCAGCGGAGAAGCCTGATGTGGGGCTTGATCCCAGAACGCCGGGATCACGCCCTGAGCCGAAGGCAGACACTTAACGACTGCGCCACCCAGGTGCCCCCAAAATTGTCCTTTTAAACATCTTTCCACCCCATCTCCACGGAGGTGAGGGCGTATTAGTCCCTAGGGCTGCCATAATAAAAGACTAAGGGCTTAAATAACAGAATTTATTTCTTCACAGTTCTGGAAGCTGGAAGTTCAAGATCAAGCTGTCGACAGGTTTGGTGTCTCGGAGGCCTCTCTCCTTGTCTGGCAGATGGCCATCTTCTTGCTGGGGCCTCACACGGCTTTTCCTTGGCGTGTGTGCTTCCCTAATATCTGTCTTTTCTTATAAGGACACTAGTCATATTGGATTAGGGCCCCACCTTTATGACCTCATTTAACCTTAGTGACCTATTCAAAGGCCCTATCACCAAATACAGTCACCCTGGGGATTAGGGCTTTGACACAGGAATTTCAAGGGGACACGACTTAGTACCTAGCAGAGTTATCTGTTACTGTATCTATCTGATGCACAGGGGCATCAGGAGAAAGAGCACGAATTCTGGAGAGAGACAGAACTTGGCTATTTAATCGCTTTATACTTCAACTTCCCTTTCTATTCCCTTTCTTTTAGATGTCATTGAAATTAACATTAAATACGACAAATATTTCTTTTCTATTAAATGAAGATGCCAGGCAATCTGAATCTAATGCTGTGTTCTTTATACCATACGATCTAGAACTTTTAGAACTAATTGGGAGGTCAGAAATAATTTAGTCCATCTCTTGCCACTCGTACAGAGGAGCAAAAAGCTTCCAAGAGGTTAAGTTAGAAGTGGTGGGTTGTGGGGCGCCTGGGTAGTGCAGTCATTAAGTGTCTGCCTTCGGCTCAGGGCGTGATCCCGCCGTTCCAGGATCGAGCCCCACATCAGGCTCCTCCGCTATGAGCCTGCTTCTTCCTCTCCCACTCCCCCTGCTTGTGTTCCCTCTCTCGCTGGCTGTCTCTCTGTCAAATAAATAAATAAAATCTTTAAAAAAAAAAAAAAAGAAGAAGAAGAAGTGGTGGGTTGTCTCTCCCTCCGGCCGTACCACCGGAGGTATGTTACAATGAGAGCAAGTCTCGGGTTGAATTCTGCCACAAGAAAGACACCACCAAGCAGGCACCACAAGAGTCCAAACTACATTTCTGGAAGCTCAAGGGAGTCCCCTCCTCGCTGTGCACATGGGCACGCTGCGGGAACCTTCACAGGAAAGTTTCTCCCTGGGGCAAGTGCGCCTGTATTACGGTGACACAATCAGCTACCCTTCCGGCCAGATCAGGCAACTAAATCCCTGGTTACGTGGAGGGTTCCAGAACACATGGAGTTCTAGACGGGGCACTACTCCAGCAGTGCTGTTACCGAGCTTATTTCTTACATTGTTCAACAGAAGACAGAGAGATGCACACAATTGTTGAATCATGGTATCATATTCCTGAAACTAATATAACACTGTGTGTTAACAATACTGGAATTAAAATAAAATAAAATAAAATAAAATAAAATAATAAAATAAAATATTTAAAAAGGCAGAGAAACACTTCTACAATCTTACTTGTCTCCTATCTTGCACGTTACTCATTTCATCAGTGAAAAATTATTTCCGACATTCATTAGACTAATTAACCCTCTGGTACTGATTTAGAAGGCAATATCTGAAGTGCCTGCAATAATGGCCTCTAGAGGGAGGGTCCTCAGGGCACAGACTCAAGTTAACTTGCACACAGATAAGCATCCTACTGGCTCCTCTGAGGTATTTAAAGTAAATTACTGAGAATATAACACTTGCCTAAGGAAAGACGACTGGCTAGAACCGGAATCCAAACCTCCTTACTTCTAACTCATAAACACGGGGTTTGTTCTGAGACACAAGGCTTTCTTCAAATACGACCTTTATGCTTCAGGTCAGCAGATCACCTCTACAGAGCAGAACACAGAAATCAGAATCCCTACTTAGCCTTGTCAAGACTCAGTTATGCTCCATATACTATACTTACTAAAATAGAAAATTATGTTAGATATTTTCTACCATTTATTGTCTCTCATGATAGAGTTGTGTTTTTGTGTTATTATTTTTTTTAAGTGACAAAGCCTAATACTGGTAAGAACAAGGAAAAATAAAAGCCCTTAATAATCATTGAGAAGGGTATACATTGGTTTGGCAATACCCATCAAAAACCTTAAGTTCATTCATACCCTTTGACCCAAACATTCTACTTGTTAAGAATTTATCCTCCGGAATTTATCAGAAATGTATATAACATGTTTAATAAAGGGTAGTTTGGAGAAAGGGAGACAGGACCAAGAGGACCCAGCTCCCGCCCTGAGAGGAAACCACCCTTAAAAGGATTTGACACCACCCCGGAAGGAGCCCTCCATCTTTTCCCACGTGATAGGTAGATGACAAAAACGTGATTGGATGACAGGCACACAGAGGGTTAATCAGATTAAAACAGCCCACACCAAAGAGCCCATAAAAAACCCTAGATCTTGGGGCGCCTGGGTGGCTCAGTCCGTTAAATGTCTGCCTTCATCTCAGGTCATGATCCCAGGTCCGGGGATCAAGCCCTGCATTGAGCCCCAGGCAGGGAGCCTGCTTCTCCCTCTCCCTCTTCAGCTCCCCCTGCTTGTGCTCTCTCTCTGTCAAATAAATATATAAAATCTTTAAAACAAAACAAAACAAAACAAAACACCTAGATCTAAAGGCCAAATCGGCAACCCTCTCAGGTCCCCTCCCTCTTTAGGAGCTCTGTACTATGGCTCAATAAACTTTACTGTGGCTCAATAAGCTTTGCTTAGCAGCCCACCACTGTTCGTCTGTCTGGTCTACCTCTTCATTCTTCTAAGCAGCAGGACCAAGAACTGCGGGCACCAAAGGAGAAGAAATCCTATAACATTTTGATATAAGACTGTTTGTCATAGGTTAATTATGACAATGAAAAATCAGAACTGACCTAAGGGTTTGATAGTTGGGACTAATTAAATAATTATGGCACATTTAGATGATGGAATACCTTACAGCCAATAAAAGAATATGTGAAAAAATAATATAGAGCAATGTTAATTATCATTTGGGAAAAGACTCAAAAGTATATACACCACTAATCCAAATATTGAAAGGAAAATATTTATACATGCAGAGGGAAGGAGCATCAGCGTAGCAGTAAATGCAACTGTTTCACATGACCGATACAGCTTGAAGGAAGCTGAGCTAAGAGGTATCCCCCAAATATTCGTGAAGTGGTTGCTAACTATTCTGGTATTAGCCCATCTTAAGTCAAGTCATATATTCATATATAGTTATTCACATGTAGTTATTGTCACATATTTATCTCTTTTGAAACCCTCAAAGTCTATAAATCCTGATTTAAAGATCATTCTTATTTCTCTGAGACAGAGTGTGCACACAGGTGCAAGTTGGGGGAGGGGCGGAGGGAAAGAATCTCGGGCAGAGGGAAAGGATCTCAAGCAGACTCCCCACTGAGCACGGAGCCCACTCAGGGCTCATCCCAGGACCCTGAGATCATGACCTGAGCTGAAATCAAGAGTTGGAGGCTCAAAAGACTGAGCCACCCAGGAGCCCCAAACATATTGTTCTTATTAACTGAGAATGTTTTGTTAATGAACATGCCTGCAAGAAAAGCTGCCGAGGACCTTGTGCTGTTTTTGCAAGACTGTTGAGATTTGGGCTTCACTGTGCTCTCCCCAGGTCTCAGGAATCTCCCAAGCTCCTGTGAGTGGCACACGACTCTTTTTACAAATGAAGAAACTGACCCTAGACAGCTTAGAAACCTTGTGTCCGCTCCTGCCGCTGTGGCATCTGCTGACCTTGCCCGGTCTAGTTCTCGTGCATTGCTTCCCTCCTGCTCCAGAAAGGATGCGCAGTGAGCCTTGTTAGAAGATATACACCATTATTTGGTATCTTAGTAGAAATCATGCGACCATTGGTAGAATTCTTTAAAATTTTTACTTATATTCAGCGTATTTTTGGGTTTCTTATATATTTCCAGTAAATCTTTGTAATAAACTTGGAAATTGAGCTTACTTTTATTTATTTATTTATTTATTTATTTTTAAAGATTTTATTTATTTATTTGACAGAGATAGAGACAGCCAGCGAGAGAGGGAACACAAGCAGGGGGAGTGGGAGAGGAAGAAGCAGGCTCATAGCGGAGGAGCCTGATGTGGGGCTCGATCCCATAACGCCGGGATCACGCCCTGAGCCCAAGGCAGACGCTTAACGACTGCGCCACCCAGGCGCCCCTGAGCTTACTTTTAAAAGAGAGGTCAAAGGTTTCTCATTAATCCCCTAAAATCTCTTCTTCACCACTTACAAAGGCAAGATGATGAGGCATTTCTTGTTCACCTGGCGAAGATCCCTAAATGTTAGGTACTTTCCCCCACTCGGCCAGCAACTCACTAGGCAGCCCTTGAGGGGACACTTAGGAAAAAAATTGTGCTAATCCCACCACTGCCCTAGCTGAAAAATCCTGCCGCTGGGACAAAAAGCAGAGAGAGTCTGTGATTAGACAGGTCTGGGTTTAAACCCTGTTCGCTGTCTTTTACCTTATTGGGCAAATGTCTTCTCTTTTGGCCTTGGTTTCATCTCCAAAATGGAAATAATGATGATGGCCCCTCACTGACTCGTGGATGATGACATGAGATAATTCCAGAGCACCCAGCCCGATGCCGGATATGGAGCGTACCCCAAAGAGTGAGGTCCTTGCCTCTTTCTTTCTCCCTTCCCCTCTTGTTCACCTGCTGACCAGTCCTTCACATCCGTAACAGCCAACTCAGCCCCAAATACCAAATAGCTCTTTTCTCATCGACTCTCTAACAATATTTGGTTCTTGATCGTAATCTTGATTATATTCTTCAAAGACATTTATTTCGGCTTTTCACTCTGACCTGGTGTTTGATTTTTTTAATCATCAGTAATCATTAAGAGGGGGCCTGGGTGGCTCAGTAGGTTAGGCCTCTGCCTTCGGCTCAGGTCATGATCCCAGAGTCCTGGGATGGAGCCCTGCATCGCGTTCCCTGCTCAGCAGGGATCCTGCTTCTCGCTCTGCCTCTACTGCTCCCCCTGCTTGTGCTCTCTATCAAATTAATAAAGAAAATCTTTAAAAAAATCATTAAGAATTGCATGCTCTTTGCTGTATTTCCTCAACAATATAATTAAGGAGAGTCATCTATCATCTGTCCAGGTAAAAAACAAAGTTGCTCAGGGACGTCGGAATGACTTGCCAGATAGCACACACTCAATGGGGGATTCCAAATCTTTCTAAGCGTCTGCCTAGGAAGAAGGTTTGTAGGTTAGCACAGGACTGTTTCTGCTTTCTCTTGCAGACTACTGTTACTCTATCAGATCAAATTTCTCCCTGCTTTGGAAATCATATATAATTAGGGGATTTCACAGAGTGGGGTTGAGATACTGTGTCCTGGAGAGTTTGTAGAATCAGATCTGTTATTAGGGGAAGAAGGATTTTGTTATCTGAACAGCCCTCTGAGAAATGGAGAAGTGAGGACTGCAAGGTAAACTCCGCATGTAACTTTACCTTTCAATATTACTCAAAGCTCACAAAGCACTAGTTTTCCAAAAGGCAGAAAGATGTTATTTTTTGAATGAATTATGAAGATAATTAGTTTCACCTTATTTAAACTAGACAACAGTTATGATGGTTTCGGTGCAAATTTAAAACATCAAATATGTGCTCCTCTCTGTGTCTGTGTTTGGTTCAATTTGTCTAAATACAGCAAAACTTGGATTTTCAACTATCCAAAATTTCACTCTGGAATGGTAGTAATTTTTATACATTAGGAATAAAAGCAACATTATTATTAATATTATCATTATTAGTAGTAGTAGTATTTAGAGAGAGAGGGAGGAAGGGGCAGAGGGAGAGAGAGAATCTTACGCAGGCTCCATGCCCGGCGCAGAGTCCAACGTGGAGCTCGATCTCACAACCCTAAGATCATGACCTGAGGCGAAATCGAGAATTGGATGCTTAACTGACTGAGCCACCCAGGCGCCCCAACAGCAACATTACTAATAATGGATAAGATGAGTCTGAGGCTAAGATGAGAACGGAATAAACTGAAATTTATAATAAGGAAGAGCTGACTGCATTGAAATATTTCTTTAAGAATTCAGAAGTGCAGTTGCCCTTGGGGAGTCAAATTAGTAAATTCCAAACACAATGGATGTGATTAGGAATTGAGGCAGACACTGTTGGCTGCCACCACTTGCCTTTCCTTGTCGAGCCCAATTTGTCCAGCAGTCTCTCTCTTCTACATAGCTTATGCACAGAGTGCAGGCCTCATCTCTAGCTCCAGGAGGCAGGACATGATTGGTCTAAGTCATTCTTGGTAGTTTCTCCCCCCTGTCAGTGATTGGTATGGCATGGGCATGTGATAAAATTTTGGCTAATGAGACACGAGGAGAAGGCTGTAGAAGCTTTGGGAAGATGTTATTACTTACAAAGAGAAACAGAGCCCCTTTTTGGGCACTGACCATTGTGCTTTGATGTGATTGCTGGAGCTGCTGGAGCCATTTTGTCACTAGGAGGGGAGCCAGGTTGAGATGATAGCAGACACCTGGAGGAGACAGAAGCAGTAAGTTGTGGAGAGGAGGAGCTTGAGCACTGTCCCTGTGTTGGGAACCTCTTTTTCTTTGGATGTGTTCATGTGAAATAGCACCATATTTCATCAGATCTAATACATTATCTAATACATGTCACAGCATTATTTTATGTGCCACGTAGAAAGAAATAACACTGGCAAAAAAATGATGCACAATTATTTTTTTTAAGATTTTATTTATTTGACAGAAAGAGGGTGAGACCACAAGCACGGGGAATGGCAGAGGGAAAGGGAGAAGCAGGCTTCCCGCGGAGCAGGGAGCCTAACACAGGGCTCGGTCCCAGGGTCCTCACCACCTGATCTGCAGGCAGATGCTTAACGGACTGAACCGCACGGGCGCCCCTAAAGTACTAAACTCTTAAGCTGGCTTTGGGGTTATGTAGAGCTAGCCTCCTTTTGATTTCTACTTGGAGAATGCTGTAAACATCTCAGATTCACCCCTGCTCTCTCATAGCTTCTGGATTTTCTTCCAAGCTGCTGCTTTGGTGCCTGGGCTTTGGAGTTGTTTTCAGGTTCTGGCTCTTATGAATAAAGTTTCCGTAAATGTTTGTGTTCTGGTTTTTGTCCTCTTGTACTCCTTATACGTTGTCACCCATCCTCTATTTGTTAACAATTGTTTACGATAAACTGCCCCTGGTAAAATGGCAGTATGGTTTCTGCCTCCTCAGTGAACCTTGCTTGAGACACCTGATAGGAATCTTTCGTCATTCATTGTGTAGGGCACTTGGTAAGAGCTTTTAATATGGGGATACCTCACGTCTAGGACATTTTCTTGCATAATTTTTTTTTCTGGAATTCCTTTTCTTTCCCCAGCTATTGGATGTCCTGGTCTAATTCTTCTATTTTATTTTTTCCCTAGTTTCCATCTCTTGCCTTTGGTTCTTTTTTCGTAGGAGAATTTCTCAATTTTATCTTCCAGCCCTTCTGTTGAGTTTTTCATTTTTCCTACCATGTTTTTCATTTTCTAAAAGTTCTTGTTAATTTTCTGAAGTTTTTTAATGGTGTGCTATTCTTGTTTCATGGCTACAATACCTCTTCTAATCCCGCTGAGGTTATTACTGATGAAGATTTTGTTCTGTCTGTGTGCATTGTCTTTATTTTCTCCAAAATTGTATTTCCTGGATTTTATTGGTGGTGGTGGCCCTGATGATTTGTTTTGCCTTTCCTCAAAAGCCTGATAACTCTTAGCTGTCCATGTGTATTCAGGAGTGCAGTGCAAGGAAGCTGATTGGAAGTTCTGGCATGTGACCAGGGCTTGTCCAGAGAAGGACCTCATTACAGGGTGATCCGCTGGGGCTCTTTGGTTGGAGGATCGTAAGTATGAATATCTTTTGATCTCTTCACTTGGCCTGGTCTCATTCTCCAGAGAAGAATCTTCCAGCTCTCTGCCTAGAGGGCATGAGGCTGGCTGCCTTACGGCATCCTGGGAGCCTCGGGAGAGTCAGAGTGAGTCTCCTAAATCAGGGTGTGGATTTTCCTTTCATCTCTTGCCATGTTCAACACTGAGTCCTTCTGTCCCAGTGGCCTGGGGTCCTGAGGCCATACTATCCCTCCTTACCCCCTCCAGAGACCACACTTCCAGCCTTCTGGAGGGTGAAGCAAAACTGTTGCTGGTTGTGCAGAGGAGGGGAGGAGATGAGGAAGGTGGTTCTAACCACATCTCAAACAGAATTTTGATCATTCCTATTGTTTTCAGGTCCTTCTTTACCCTTGCTTTCAAAAGAACCCATTCTTGAGCCTCGATGCTCTAGTTTCTGGGGCACAAATCTGATCGCTTCTTGCCTTGCCCATCACTGGCTTAGATTTCGGCTTTCCCAGGGCTGGTGAATCAGCTACCAGGAGGTCATCTGCCTTCTAGCTTGCAAAATTGTTGCCTTTCCTATTCTCTTTGTCTTCGTGGGTTATGCTTTAGAAAAACCCTGTAATTGTCATTTTAGTGGTGTTGCCAGAGGGAAGGAAGGTATATAATAGTTCTTTAACTAGAAGCTGTACTTTGTGTATTCTTAAGATGTTTAAAATGCCACCATAGAGAATCTGAGACACTATATTTCTCAGTTTAACTTAAACACATAGGATAATGTAAACGAGTGAGTTGATAGTCAATATTTAAACTCAGAAGTATCTGTTACATTTATAATGATTTTAAGATACTTAAAAGAATTTGATCTACATTTTTACATTTGTTTCATTACAGTTTTGCACACACTTGGTTGGATTTTGTTAGATTTGTAATTCTGTCTCTTTAGATTTTAGAAATGCTTGAGAAAATCAAATACATTAAATTTGTGGTAATAGATTGAAGTGTTTAAGAAGATTTAATTAAGTTTGTAAATAGTACTTACATTTAAGAGAATTTAACTTGTTAAATTTATGAGTTCCAGGGGCACCTGGGTGGCTCAGTCGGTTAAGTGTCTGCCTTCAGCTCAGGTAATGATCTCAGGGTCCTGGGATTGAGCCCCATGTCGGGCTCCCTGGTCAGCAGGGAGTCTGCTTCTCCCTCTCCCTCTGCCTGCCGCTCCCCCCTGCTTGTGTTCTATCAAATAAATAAATCTTTAAAAAAAAATAATAAAGGTTTGCTTCAATTAAAAAAATCTATAGCTTTAATTAGTAATTTCTTATATAATCTGATTAAGTTTGTAAACAGTGTTTAAAAGTTCAAAGGATTATAATTTGTTAACTGTAATAAGTTCATTAAACATTCATCAAAGGATAATGAAACTGTGTGTTTTGAATTGTCATTCAAAATTACTTGATTTACAATTGAATTTATTAGGTTTGTATTTGAATGTTTAAAGAAAAATAGGTTTTAGAGGGGCTTGGCTGGCTCAGTCAATGGAGCAGTGGCACGTGGGACTCCTGATCTCAGGATTCTGAGTTCAAGCCCCACATTAGGTATAGGGATTATAAATAAACTTTAAAGAAAAACAGGTTTTTAATTTTTAACTTTAATTGAATAGCAGTGATAAGCACAAATAACTTTAATAAATAAAAATATTTGTATTAAATCATAAATTATAAATTACAAATAATTATAAAATAGTTTCCTAAATCAGATTAAAAAAGATTGATTTAGGTATTTGGGGACAACTTAGCCATTTGGAAAAAAAATGATTTATGCCTCACACCAGAATAAACTCCAAACAGATCAAATATCTGCATGTAAAAAATGACACCATACAAAGTCCTAGAAGGAAAAAATGGTGAATTCCTTTATTATCTTTCTATGCTTCAAAATCCAAAAGCCATAAGAAAAAGGACTGATAAATTCGACTATGTAAATATAAAAAACTTGGAAACGTGATAATGTTTAAAGCAACTTTATTCGTTAACAGCTCTGGGTTGAAAACAACCGAAAGACCCATCAATTGGTAGACAGAGAAATACATCCATATGACAAAATATTACTCAGCAGTAAAAGGACGTGCTGATACATGCCATCACATGGTTGACTCTCAAAAGAATTATGCTCAGTAACAGAAGCTGGATACAAAAGGCTACAGACTGTAAGATCCCATTTAGGATGCACTGGAGAAGGCAAAACAGAAATCAGGTGAGTGGTACCAAAGGGGTGGGGGAGGGAGAGGGGAATGACCACAAAGGGGCATGAGGGAAATCTTGCGTCTACAGAAATAGTCTCTCTCTTCACTACGGCACTGGTATTTCATTTGTCAAAAATCACCTAAAAAGGATGATGAAAGGATACTGTGAGAATCTTGACTTTTTAAAAGGTTATTTATTTTTTTAGTAATCTCTACACCCAATGTGAGGCTCAAACTCCCAACCCCAAGATCAAGAGTCGAATGTTCTCCCAATTGAGCCAACCAGTCGCCCCATAATAAGCCTGTTTTTTCAAAAAACATATCAGACAAAGTCAAAAGAAAAATTATTCTCTGGAAAGAACGTCTGCAATTAAGATCATGACAACAGGCTAATCTCCCTAAAGAATTCGTAGAACTAGAGAAAAGGCCAACAAATTAATTTTTAAAGTGAGCAAAAGACATGAAAACAAAGTTCACAGGAAATAATATTTATGCAGCCCAGAAACATATGAAAAGATGCTCCGTTTCACTCACAATAACAGAAAAGCATATTAAAATCACACTGAGATATCATTTCTCATCTATCCAGACTGGCAACGTCCAAAAGACTGAAAATGCCCTCTGTTAGCAAGAATGTGGGGAAACAGGTCCTCTCATTGTGGTACAAAAGCTATGGAGGGAAACCTAGCACAATTTCTAAAATTACAAAGAGGAAGAGAAGGATGATTTATTTATTTATTTTTAAAGATTTATTTATTTATTTGACAGAGAGAGAAAAAAACAAGCAGGGGGAGTGGTAGAGGGAGAGGGAGAAGCAGGCTCCCCACTGAGCAGGGACCCCGATGTGGGGCTGGATCCCAGGACCCTGAGATCATGGCCTGAGCCTAAGGCAGACGCTTAGGCAGACTGAGCCACCCAGGCGTCCCAGGATGATTTATTTAATAAATAATGTTGACATGGGGTGTTTGGGTGGCTCAGTCGGTTAAGCATCCATCTCTTGATTTCAGCTCAGGTCATGATTTCAGGTTAGGAGGGTTGAGATCTAGCTGTATCCGACTCTGTGCTGCCCACGGAGCCTGCTTAAGATTCTCTCTCCCTCTCCCTTTGCCCCTCCACCCCCTCCCCAGCATGCATGTGTTCTCTCTAAAATTAAAAAAAAAAAAAAAGTGTTGACATGATAAGCCATCCATCTAAAAAAAGAAATTTATTTTATTTTATATTTTTTAAAGATTTTATTTATTTCAGAGAGAGAGAGAGAGAGAGAGAGAGCAAGCATGAGTGGAGGTGGTGGTGGGGGCAGAGGGAGAAGCAGACTCCCTGCTGTGCAGGGAGCCTGATGTGACGCTCAATCCCAGGACCCCAGATCATGACCTGAGCTGAAGGCAGCCACTTAACCGACTGAGCCACCCAGATGCCCCCAGAAGAAATAAATTTAAACCCCTACCTCCAACTACATTCAAAATAAAATCTAGATAAATTAATATAATAAATGCAAATAGTAATATTGTGAAATGTATTACTTTAAGAGTAATAAAAAATACCATTTTCATTTTAGAAAATGGTACAGGAACCAGGGATAGTACACACTCAGTATGATTATACATGCTTTTTTTATTATTTATTATTGAAGGGTAGATGACATAATATTTTATTAGTTTCAGGTGCACAACATAGTGCCATTTTAAACATGCAACGCTCACCAAATGAGTTACCATCTGTCATCATACAACGTTATTCCAATATTATTGACTATATACCATATGCTGTACTTTTTCATCTCTGTGATTCATTTATTTTAATACCGGAAGTTTGTACCTCTTAATCCCCTTCACCTATTTCACTCACCCCTCCACCTTGCTCCCCTCCGCCACCACCTGTATGTGCTCTGAGTTCAAGAGTTTGTTTGTTCTTTAATTATACATGGTTTTAATACCATCCTATTCTCTTGCTGAAATCTTGGAATCAGAATTCCAGATTCTGACTGATCAGAAGCTGTTATTTTAACTCGATGATTCACTACAGAGGTTGTAGCTTTTAGTTTTGCTTCCGCAACTTGGTTTTGAGATCCAGAAGTGCAACTTTAAGCAGCATTCTTTATAGAAAAACATTCTACTACAGAAAAGCAAATTGGAGGTCCGACAGAATTCACAATGACTGTAATTTTCTCCTTACCTTGAATAAAGACCTGGGTGTTTATACACCAGACAGAATACATATCACATTAGATTTTCTGAAAGCAAAACTTGCACAAGATTTTGCACAAGGAGGATATGTAAGAAAACCACACATACTAATGATAAGAATCTTTGCAAAAGAGGGGCATCTGGGTGGCTCAGTTGCTTAAGAGAGTCTGCCTTTGGCTCAGGTCATGATCCCAGGGTCCTGGGATAGAGCCCCACATCTGGCTCCCTGCTTAGTGGGGAGCCTGCTTCTCCCTCTCCCTCTGATTACTGCTCTGCCTACTGGTGTTCTCTCTCTGTGTCAAATAAATAAATAAATAAATAAAATCTTTAAAAAAAAAGATTTTATTTATTTGACACACAGAGAGAGAGGGAACACAAGCAGGGGGAGCAGCAGGCAGAGGGAGGGAGGGAAGCAGGCTCCCTGCTGAGCAGAGAGCCCAACGTAGGGCTCGATCCCAGGACCCTGGAATCATGACCTGAGCCAAAGGCAAACGCTTAACTGACTGAGCCACCCAGGCGCCCCAAAATAAAATCTTAAAAAAAAAAAGTATTTTGCAAAAGAAAATGGGCAGGACGCCAGCTGCCTCAATCAGTTCAGCATCCAGCTCTTGATTTCAGCTCAGTCATGATCTCGGGGTCGTGGGATTGAGCCAGGCATCGGGCTCCGCGCTGGCCCTGGAGCCTGCTTAAGATTGTCTCCCTTTCCCAGCTCCTCCCCTACCCCCCAAAAGAAAAAATAATTATTTTTTTAAAAAATGGAAAACAGGCAAAATCCCACATGAGTCCTTACGATTCAGGAGAAAAAAGTCATATTGTCAATAAGAGGATTAAACATAGGTCACACCAAAGTGGGTGGGATGTCACTGTCTGTGTTCCTACAATGTGAAGGCACAATGTCAAGGGTGTCCAAGCAGTTGTTTTGAACCCAGAGGGACATTCCCGTGCTAGGACTTAGTATCTGGGCGACCTTGGGCCCATCTCATAATCTCTGCCTGCTCGCTCATATCAGTCACATCTTCTGGGAGGATTAAAATGAAATGATACATATAAATGTGCTTAGCAGAGCACCACATAGGTTTTGACTTTCCTGTTCTATCAAATTATCGCTGGAATTTATTTACGTAAGAGGTCAAAAATACGGATGCAGTTCCCTAGGTTTAGAAGCAGCACAGATCGCTCTTGCAGCTCTAGTCGAAGAGCTTGGTCAAAGCCACAGCGTCCTCAGGCTGGAGATGGCAGGCTCCTCCCCAAGAGCAGAGAGACAGTGTGAGTGAGGGCTACACCAGTCGGTTCCAGCACGCACTCTGCAGAGGCCTGATCCCAAAACACGAAATATGTCTGCCAGACGGGCGTGCAGAAAATCTCACGAGAAATTCAAAGTATTCGAGACGCCTGGGTGGCTCAGTCGGTGAAGGGTCTGCCTTCAGCTCAGGTCATGATCCCAGGGTCCTGGGATCAAGTCCTGCACTGGGCTCCCTTCTCAGGGGGAGCCTGCTTCTCTGTCTGCCTCTGCTGCTCCCTGCCTCTTTCTCTGACAAATAAATAAAATCTCTAAAAAAAAGAAATTCAAAGTACTCTATAAACAGTAAGATCAAACCAAACCAAAAAACAAAAAACCCTCTAAACACAGATGCAATTGCTTTTTAGAATTTTTGTTTTTGTTTTTGTATTAGTACAATATTATCTTCTGGAACAATGCCCAGGAAAAATAATACAATCTGGAATCCTCTCTCCAAAGCCTTCCCAAATAAGGGCAGAAACAGTGACCAAGCAGGTAGAAGGCCCAGGTGTCTACGGCTCCAGTTCACGAATCCCATCTCGGGGTGTACGTGCCTCCAGCTTGCAGCCGCCTTCTTGCTGTTTACAGCTCGAAGGTGTCTTTGCTTTTGCTTCTGGTACCAAAATAGTAATCTGCTGGTAGAAAATTTGTTTTTAAAAATTTCCCCAACTTTCTTGGGGGTCTGGTTAGAGGCATGTCTGCATGTGCCTAATTCCCTGCAGGGAAGGAGGGAACGTAGACCCAACCGGTGGAGAAACGGACAGTTTCTCTCTTGACGAGGCAAACATTTGCGAGCAGAAATACGGTCGCCTTCTCTCTCTCTCTCTCAGTTTTGTCTCAACAGCCGCTGCTAGTTCTCTCTCCTCTGGTGACTCACCCATTCCGTATTACTGCTCCTTCAAACACGTCCTCAGGTAGAGTCCAGACACTCAGGAAGGAGTCTTCAGGCTCTCTGCACATGTCATGTTTTCCTCCTCCCTGTGGTTTCCTTCCTTCTTGTGTGTAAAATAAACACCTGCCACTGAATACTTCCATCTCGTCCCTTCTCAGCGCCCATCTGCTAGTCAAAACCTAGCCACCAAAGTCCCTCTGTTTCTGGGAATTAAAGATAACTAAATTATCCAGTAAATCAAAGTTGGACGTACGTCGTCAAAACCTTCCTCACCTTCTGTTATGGACTGAATTGTGTCCCTTCAAAATTCCTATGCTGAAGCCCTCACCTGGGGACAGGGCCTTTGAACAGGTAAAGGTTAAACAGGTAAATGAGGTCATAAGGGTGGGTCCAGTCTGACTGATGTCCTTAATAAAAGGAGGAAAAGACAATGGGACGCACGTTTTCAGAGGAAAGACCACGTGAGGCCCCAGTGAGAAGGCGGCCATGTGCAAGGCCGGAGAGAGGCCTCACGAGACACAAACCTGCCAATACCTCGATCGTGGACTTCTAGCCTCCAAAACTATGAGAAAACAGGTTCTGTGTTTTAAGCCGCCCAGTGTGCGGTGTTTTGTTACAGTAGCCCTAGCGGACTAGTACAGCTCTTCAGATGATAGTGATAAAACAATAGCAGATGTTTTCAGGAGCCTACCACGTGCCACGGGCAGTGTGCTTTGGACTTTTTCCCATTTAATCTTTACAACAACCCTGGGAGGCTAGCATCGTTGTACATTTTACAGATGAAGAACTGGCCCTATCTCATTCACTGCTCAGTGGGATTTGAATCTGGGTCTATGTGACCCCAAAGCTTCTAAATTTGTTCAACACGTTGCCCCACTGGAATGATGGAAAGCCTTAACCTCACCTTGTCCACAATATCCAGGGAAGCAGTGCTGTTTACAAACCCAATGCTGTTAATCCTCAAATAATGAAGATTTGGCACTGGGTGGGTTTTTCACTTACTTTGGGTGGGGGTATGATGGATGCACTGAGAAGTCATAGCATCTTACGCACTCTCTCCCCATTCCACAAGCACATAGGGTATCGCACTGTTCTAGCAACACTGACAAAGCCCTGTGCCCATGGAGTTTGCCTTCCATGGGGTTGCGTGGCGGGGACAGTAAACAAAACAGGTAAATATATTTCATAGTGTGTTAGAATGTGAGATGATTGCTGTGAAGAGGGGCGCCTGGGTGGCTCAGTCGGTTAAGCATCTGCCTTTGGCTCAGGTTATGACAGGGTCCTGGGATGGAGCCCCAAGTCAGGCTCCCTACTAAGCAGGGAGTCTGCTTCTCCCTTTCACCCTGCCCCTGCTTGTGTTCTCTTGCTCTCTCTCTCTCTCTCTCTCTCGCATGCGCATGCTCTAATAAATAAATTCTTAAAAAAAAAAATGCTTTGAAGAAAAACAAACTAGGAAAGCCAGACAGGGAGTGCTGAGCCTGGGCTGGGGGTTCCATATTAAATAGGGTGTTTGGAGCAGGTGTCATCTGAGCCCTTCCGAAGCCAGATGGTGAGAAGAGCCAGTAAACTGCTTTGCTTCTCACCCAACATGCCCCATGTAACCCTTCCAAACAAGCAGGTGCTAAGCAAAATCCCTTTCTAGCAACCGACCCTAAAGCTGAGTTGCTCACTGGAGACAAATGGTACCTGTATCCTATCTCGTAACCCCAGGATTACATCTAACAGGCTTTCCACTAAGTTGCAGATTGTAAGGGAGAATAAGAGCAAAAAGGCAATTTCAGACACTTTCTTCAAGTGCTTTGATATGCACTCATGTATTTGTTTTCATGTCTGTATGCTCTGTAATAGCCAGCCCCTTGGAAGATCTTGTCTGGAGCTCAGTGCATCTTCCACGTGGGAGATGCTAGCAAACGCAATGAGAAATTGGCCTCTGGGTGCTCAGCATCCCATCTCCCCGTCCAGGATCATTTCTCGTCATCACCACAGCGAGGCGTGCGCGCCATGTTTGGATTCTATCGCCATTCATTTGCACACGCGAGCGCAGTGCCGAGTGTCCTCCCCTGCCTTGTCCTCCTGAAAAACTCATTCTTCAGACTTAGTTTGAGTCACTTTCTTGGTGTCATCACAGTCTGTAAAAGGTCTTATTTGTCTGCTATTTAAATGGCTTGCTGGATAAAGAAATGTTCCCTAGTCTCTCTGGAAAACAATTTGCCCTCAATACAGGGTCAAACTTCCAAAATGATTTGAATCAAATCTTCAAAGGGTCAGTAGTGATGGTCACATATCCATTTACTTGAGTCAATACATTTATCAATCAAATAAATATTTACTGTGTCCCTACTACTTGGAAAGCAGTGAGCCAGCCAACTGTTTGTGTATGGAAGACGGTAGTGTAACAAATGATAAGTCTTGTTTAAGAAGATCCTATCTGTACAGCCAGAACATGAATGCAAAGTAATATAAAACAATTATTTATGTTGGCTTGTAAAACGAATATATGGCTTTAATTACTTAGAATCTATATTGTTATAACAATGTAGTAAATAGGACCCTCACTTGCTTAAACACACACGCAAGAAATAAAATTTTTTCTCTAAGTGAATATTAAGTGAATATTATTTTATTTCTGAATAGGTAATAAATGCACATGGTTAAATGAACAGAGTAAGCAGGGAAAAGCATCTCTGTCCATCCCGACCCCAAGAGAATGTGTTTCCTAAACCTAATCTCAGTCCCTGTGGCACTTCCCTCCTCTCTACTGAGGCTGAGTCCCCAGTTCCTGGGGAGCAGTGAGACCTCGGTGCCACTATTGAAGAGCCAGCAACAGGTGAGATGCCCTCCATCCCACCTGTTTTTGGGTTATCATGACGCAGGAAACAGGTAAGGGCTGTAGCAGTCTCCTCCTGGTCCCCTTGTGGCAACACTTCCCCCCCAGTGGTGGCCTGCCGAAGAAGGTGCCCTATGACCAAGGTGGCTGGGAGGCTGTCAGAGGCCTGTCTGGACAGCACCTTCTCTGGCTACCTGCTGGGGTGGGAGGCCTTTGAGACCTCTAAGCTGGCTCTCCTATTCACCTGCCTCTCCTATTCCTCACCTGGTGGGGAGGAGGAGGGCAAAGGTCTGCTCAGCTCCTGGAACTTCAGTCTACCTGGGGAGTGCACTGGGTTTTTGACCTTCACCCCCAAACCAGCTTGGAAGGAAATGGCCCAGGGCTCTCTTCAGGTGAAACAGCAGCATCTAACTCTTCTTTCCGTCCTCTCTGAATCTCGCTTCCCTCTGCCATCTGAGAGGTTTTCTCGGTTGGAGAATGGAGAAAGGAGCACTTATATTCTAACTGCTGTCTGTGCCAAAACCTTCGGGTGCCCATCCCCCACCCAGTTTGGGCTTTTGAAATTTAAAATCCTAGGGCCTTGCATCTCAAAGCCTGATCTTGGAAACTCCCCCAAGGCAATGCATGAAGCTGATTTGAGCGAGGAAAGCAGATCTTGAAGGGAAAACAAGATAAGAAAATTCAAGAAGTCCTCAATCAAATTTAAGGTTTTGTGTGGCCTACAGTCTGGTGTGATAGCGTAACCTTCCAAATGTGCAAGTTAAAATAAAATAATGCCTAAAAATATTTATATTAGGTACAGCCATTAAAATGATTTATGAAATGTTCTCTTGGGCAGAAAAAGAATTTTCTTGAAAAAGTTTAAATGAAACACACTTGATTCAAAAAGTTCTCAGCCCCCCCGCCCCCAAATAGGTTCTTTCCCAAGTTACATTAATGGCCACAGTGCAAAACACTGGCAAATGTTCTTGTCAACATACATTAGGTTCCATTTTCAGGTTTAAGTTTAACAGCTAGCCAAGCATCCCATGGTCCTTTCTGTGTAAGTTACATGGGAATCAAGCAAAAATCTTTCGTAAGCATCTGACAAGCTACACAATCTAGATTTTTCTGGTTCCAGTCCCTGACTTCTGACCTTGACAGAACTCACCTTATATCCTGTTCAAAAGAAAACCACAAGTGCAAAGTGGAGTCTCTTAGGCCCGGTCAAGTCACCAAACCAGAGCTTACTACTAAACCTAACCGCAGTTTGACCCCCCCCCCCCCAACGTGTGGTCTTAACCAGTCGGGCATTTTCTGGTCAGCACCAATGAGGTAACCTGTCACCTGGGCCTCCTCCCTCTTCCTCCCCAAAGGAAGATGAGGTAATCATCAACTAAGACCCCCCTAAAGGAAGGGGACCTTGCCTGAAATAAACCTTTCTTTTCTCTTGTTAATTGTCTCCCCCCATTTCTGCCTGTAAAATCCTTCCATGCTGTATAGCTCCTTGGATCTCTGCTTGCTAGACAGGATGCTGCCCGATGCATGAATTGATTAATAAAGTCTATTAGATCTTCAAAATTGACTTGGTTGAATTTTTGATATTTAGCACTCCCTACCTCTTCCCCCTCCTTCCCTCTGCTGCAGCCTCAGCTCTTGACTTTTTATTTGGGCCATGATTTTAATGTGAGGCCTTGGCCCCACAGCTCCCATCCACTCCCCTGGGGCCACTCAAGCTACATCCACTCAAGCTACATGCTAAGATTCTTTCTTCCGGAGACAAAGTAATGTACAATTTCCTCCAGTTGGCTGCTGTCCAACCCACCTCCTGTTCTTCAGAGGAGCCTTTTCCAGGTGTAGTCTATGCATTGTCTTGAATTCCTCATCCCATCACTTTTCAGCCCACTGTACAAGGGCTCCGCACTGCTTCGGGGACACGGCTTAAACCAGCAGTGATCTCTAGTGGTTTAATGGCGAAACACTCATTCATTCATTCAACAAATATTCATTGACCATAACCATGTGCCATGCACTGTTCTGGGTGCTAGGGATACTGCAGTGTACGAAATGATGAAAAGTCCCTGTGTCCGTGGAGTTTATATTCTAGCAGGGGGAGAGGGACCATATAGACTTGCTTGTTTCTTTAATGTCCCCATTTCTGTGATATACCAGTCACCATCTCATTAAACAGAAATCTAAAAGAGTCTGTACTTCTTCACCCTCCATTCAACCGGTCACCAACTCTCAAGTCAACTCCTAAAGCTCTCTCTTAACCCACCCCTTCTCTGTATTCCTACTACTTGCCTTAGTTTGGGCATGATAGAAACATTTACACACAAAAATTGGCAACTGCCACAAATCAAGCCCCCTCCCCTCCCCCAGTCAGTTGTAAAGCCTCTCCCAGCACATTACTGATTAAGCACTTGAAATGCTTTCCGCTTGGTCAGTAACAGAGGTTTTCTGTCCTCCACCCCTTCCTCCCCATGCTACCCTCCTGGAAGTCAACCTTCACACATTTGCTGCTAGGATGCCACTTCTAGGCTTCTAAGACATGACCATGATCTTGTCAATCCTCTGCTCGAAACTCTTTCAGAGACCCCCCCATCCCTTTCAAAGCGCTGG
Organism: Ursus maritimus; assembly: GCF_017311325.1. Taxonomy (NCBI): domain Eukaryota; kingdom Metazoa; phylum Chordata; class Mammalia; order Carnivora; family Ursidae; genus Ursus; species Ursus maritimus. The sequence continues at coordinate 9,462,467 of NW_024423343.1, forward strand.
CGTTGCATACAGAACATTCCCGATCTGGCCCTTCTCATCTCTCCAGCCTGTGTCTGATGTTACACTTTGGTCTACCTACACACCAGCACTAGTATTTGTCTCCCACTCCTCTGTGCTTTTGCATAGGCTGTTCCATCTGCCTGGGATCCTTGGCTAATCCCCAGGCATCTCACAAGACTGTTGAGGCATGACATTCTGAGCTCCCTTTTCAAGCTCATGCTAGCTAGAGGCCTCTCTGTGTGTGCTTACGGGGCCCATCACAGCACATAAACCATTGCACTGAGACTGGTTTCCTTCCTGTTGAGCTCCTGGTTAACCTGTGTGGAACTGGGACCCTCACTCCAGTCTTGGACGGAAGGACTTTTTATAGGTTCTTCCTTAGCTTTTCCCTTATCTTACTCATAGACCACGCAGTCTTCCTGGGTGATCTAACCACCCCTGACTTCCTTGGCTTTCTACCATCTATATGCTAATGATTCACCATTTATATCTCCAGCCCAGATCTCTTGGCTTAATGAGCATCTCTACCTGGATACTGCCTTAATATATTTAAAACAGAATTCCATTATCTTCTCTAAGCCTCCTCATCCTGGGTTCTTGTGTCAGTGAATGGCATTACGAGGGGTTGGCAAACTTGAGCCAATAGGCCCGCTGTGCCCACAGCTTAGGCAAGAATGGTTCCTACATTTTTAAAAAAGAAAAAACAAACACAAAGACGAATATACAATATAGACTATGTGGCCTAAAATATTTCCTATCTGGCCCTATATACAGTTTGCCATTTGCCAAAGAACCTGGGTATCAATAATAGTATTAATTAATTAATAGTAATAATTAGCAGAAATTGAGTTTATCCTATTGAAACACTGGGTGTTGTACATATTTCACTTTATTCTCCTATCAACCTCTAACTGTTAAGGTGCTTTGGGCTACGTTTATCTGGAAAGCCTGACTAGCAGGCTGAAATGGGAGTCTAGAGAGAGGGAAGGCTCAGGCACAGTGTGATCAGCGGTTCAATTATGTCATCAGGGACCTAGGTTTTTCCATTGTTCTGCTTTCTGGAGCTCAGGCATAACTGGCTGCAGCTAAGCTCCGGTTCCTGTATGGTCACAGACTTGGCTGTCAGTGGCAACTGCGGCTACATGTGTTCTCATGAACATTTGCCGAGAGCAGGACAGACTCCTCAACCATGGAATAGGAGGACTTCTGTAGGACTGAGCCAAACAGGACAACATGCCCCATCCTACTGTCTACTGTATGAGGTTCTCTCTTACCCCAGATCCAAAGAGTAACCGAGTCTTCAAAACAATTTTTCCTCCTAAATATCTCTTGGATTTATTTCTATTGTTCACAACTACATCCACCAGTCTGTAGCATCCTAGAAAGTGAGGACATGTGTCTTCTCTGCATGTCCAGTATCTGCCATCATAGTGAATTACATGAATGAGTGAAGAAACTTCATGCACGCATCAGGTTATCATTGTACAGTAGAGAACAGTGAGTTTCAGGGGCCAAAGTCACACAACTACCGAGATTTACTTTAGGTCTGTCTGACATGGAAGCTCATCTTCCTTGAATTATATACCACGTCCCCTTGCTCCTGTTTTGTCATCTTCTCCTTTTCCATTGGCTCCTTCCTTTTAGCCTTAAACACACTCAAACCTCTCCTTCCTAACAGCTCTACAATCCCTTTGGCCATGCTTTCCCTACAATTTCAGTTTTCTCTGATCCTTCCCTTTATAAACAAGTTTCTTGGAAAAACGTCCACTTGTCTTGTCTTTATTTCCTCCTTTTTCATTCACACCCATTATGTCACGGAATTCATCTTACAAATGTTACCAGGGTCCTCCCAGCTCTGTTATCAAAGGGCAACCCACCCTGCATCTTTATCTTACTATACTCTGCAGCGTTTGACTTCTTCCCTTCATTCCTTCCCTTTCCAGAATCCTCTTTGATTTCTAAGGTTAGGTTCTCTAAGGATTCCTTGCCTTCTCATGTCTCCCTGTCTTTGCACAGGATGGCCTAGAATCCCCTCATTTTCTATGGCTCCAGTTCCACTCAAGCTTCATGGTATCTACTGGCTATGTATCTAGCCCGCGGAACTATAACTATTTGTTTATCTTTTGTGACTATTACTGCGCTCTAAGACAATCTCCAAGTCTTCGTTGGAGACTTTCTTGTAGCCTTCAGAGAGCCCGTGGTGAAAGACAGAGTTGATATCCGTAAGTGCTTGCTGAATGAATTATTGAATAAATTAACACACTGACTTATCCAACAGCATATAGCCAGAGAATGGCAGAAATCAAATCAAGAGAGGTCAGAGATTTTTCCAGTAGATGATGCTGTGGGAAATGACAGTAAGTTTTCCAGGTTTTATATGTGGGATATAAACTGCATAAAGTTATACTTTGGAAGCTACGAAATTCAAGTAACATTTCTATTTATAGATTTATATTCATAAACATTTAGATTTACTTTGCATTAATTTACTTCTATTTAAACAAAGCTTAGTATGTACACTCATTACGCATTTATGTATTTCATTTAAAAGTCAAAAAGAATAAACTCGAGATACCAAGCAATGGAAAGCTAAACAACCGAGAAATTCTTATTGTGATGAAAATAGCAGAAAAGCACTTTTTTGTGAATGCGCAGAGTATTTTCTGTTAAGTAAAATTAAGTACTTTAATCATATTTAAGCATATTAAATAATTTAAAAATTAAGACTGCAATTCAGCCACATCTTCTGATTTTACAGCTGAGGGAGCTAAAGAGAAGGGGGGGGTACCAAATAATGACTGCCTGCTGCTTTTCTTCTTTTTTGAAATGCTAAGCAAGGGCAAGTGCTGGGGAAATCAACGTGATGAAAATGAAGAAGGGATTCTCCTGCAGTGTTACTGAAATGGCCATAAAAGAGAAAAAGATTAAACTCCACAAAAGGGCTAAAACTTCTGCAGACTGGGCTTCAGCCTATTTCCAGTCAGAGTGGCAGGCAATCCCTCAAAAACCAAACAAGCAAAAGAGGTGATATGTTTTAGAATTGTAAAATTGGGAGGTAACTACTGCGAACCGGTCTATAATAAATAGATTAAAGTTCGCCTTACCTCTTTAGGGAGCTCCACTATTCTATTTGCATTTAACTGCTATGAATTGCATAAGTGCATTGCATTTCTTTGTAAATAAACTAAGCTTTTCATGCCAAAAAACAAAATGACATAAAACATAAACTATCATAAATAAGCCAAGACTGGGGTGGAGGAGATAAACTGTACAGAGTTACTCTGGGGTAGGAGCCCATTGTTAAAAACCCCAAACTTCCATGACGTTAAGTGCTCTTATCCCGTGTGCATAAATAAATATCTTGCTAGATTTACTAAAAATTACTATAGATACATTTCTAAAGAAAAAATAAAAACAAGGAGTCCTAAATGACTGAAGTTTACGCTGAAACCAGAAATATATTTCCTTTCCCCACCCCAACTCCCCAGATCTATAAAAACTAAAATGTAAGAATTGAAATATATTCTCCATTAAAGAGGTAATCAACTAAGTCCCAATTATTTTTTCAGTAGAGAGCTTAAAAATCTGCCAATTAGGATGTCTCCACCTACTACAGATGACCCACCAAAAGCTGAGTCAGTTTTCCTGGAGTGTGTTTTCATTTATTCGGCTTTTAGCAACAATGGCCGCACCTCTTCCTGAACAGTTTGCTGGCAATAACTCCCCACATTACTTTCTTAATGATACTAATTGTTTAAAGAGAACATTTTAAAACATCAAAAAACCCTTACAGTTTTTATAACAGCAATAAAGCTGATTGCAAACAGTTCAAATAATAAAACAAAGCGCGGCGGGTAAGTTAAAAAGAAACCAAAATCTAAAATCCAATTCCATTTCCACGTAGTAAGCGTATTTTACAAACATTCTTCAGTCTCTACAAACACTTACAGATTAATGTGTGTGTGTGTGTGTGTGCGCGCGCGCATGTGTGTATATATATCGGTTTTACATGAATGGGATAATAGTAAACACGCTCATTTGTGAACTCTTCTTTTATTCTGTCATAGACATCTATTCATGCAATGTCTAAATATAGCATCATTTCTAGTGGCTTCACAGTGTTCCCTTATACAGAAGTATACATAATTTGTTCAACCAATTTTCTACTGAAGGACTTTTAATTTGCCCCATCTTACTTTTTGGTTATTATAAACAATGTTGTGATGAACGTCCAGTTTATATGTCATTTCAAATGTGGGTAATTATCTCCTGAAGGTAAATTCCCTGAGGTGGAGTGGTAGGATAAAGGACACACACACCACTTGACTAAATATTGCCAAACTGCCTTTGGGAAGCAGATCGGTACGGATTAGGATCAGTTGACTTCAAGAGAACACCCAACAAGATGGCTTACACAAGACAGAGGGTTACATAGAAGACAGGCAGTTTATGACCCAGGGGACCAGGCACCATTTTGGTACTCCGTCATCTTCAGAACTAGGCTTCTTCTGCATGGTGTGAGGTGGCTGCTTAAATTCTCCCCACTGAATCTGCATTCCAGCCAACAGGAAGAAGGAAGAGGCAAGAAGGGTCCAACTCCCAAGGGCTCTACTGTGAAGTCACACTCACCACTTCCAGTGACATCTGTTGGCCAGAATTTGGTCATGTGGCTACATCTAGCTACAGGGCAGACTGGGAACGTAGACTTTTTTTTCTGGGATGCCCTTATGTTCAGTTAAAAGTCACGTATTCTTTGAAGACAAGGGAAAATAGATACTGGGGACAACCAATAGTTTCTGCCACGGGAAGGATGTACCAATTTACACCTGTGTGAAGATCACACAAGAGGCGCTATTTCCCAAGTCTTTACCAACCCTGTTAACCAACTGTTCCCACTGCCACCGCATTTTATTACTTACAAGGACAAATATTTAGCCTATTCTCAAATAGCCTGTGTAGTTTGTGTGACTAATATCAGTGACGTACACTGCCCTTGCCCCTCGGCCCCCCGCAAAAGTATAAAGAACGCAAATGTGGGGACATATGTGTTACTCTGCCTTGATTTGTGCTTCGATGTTCAAGCTCTGTCCTTAGCTGACTTCTCTCCTCCCTCCAGGGAATCTCACCCATAGTTTTAATGCTGCTGAGTCAAAATCTGTATTTTCATTCCTGATCTCCAGAGATTTAGTCAATGAGCCAGCTGATGATTGCATATACCCATCTGGGTAATCCAGCATGGTACAGTCCCCTATAAAACACGTGGTCCCATCGTCTTGTCTTACAAACACTTCTTCCTGCATTCCTTATTTGGTGAAACCAGTTGAGTCATTTCAGACTTTTACCTTTTCTCTCGTCAAAACACTGACTTCATGACCAAATTCTATTGATTTCACTTCCACAACAACTTTCAACATTCCCTTCATCTCCAGTGTGCTCTTGAGGATCAAGATAAAATCTCGTGACTCTCTGCCTCCATGCGTGAACCAATCCAGGCTACCCTTATCCCGGAAGCCAAAGGCTTCTTACTAAAATGCGAGGTGCATGTGATGGCTCTCTCTCACTCTCTTTCCTCCGAATCCTTTAGAGGCTCTCCATTGTCAAAATTCTTAGTATGGCACATGAGGTCTCCCCGCCAGGGAACTTTATTGGCATCATCTTGCATTATCCACCCCCCGCCCCGACTGTGCCCCACATTTCAATACATCACTTGCAGTTCCACAATGCAGTGACTTTGCTAAAGAGGATCCCTCCTGCCTAGAATTCCTAGAGAAGATCTATTCCCTTCTCTTCCCCCCACCTCTTTTAAGATTCAGATCCTATAGATACATCAATAAAACCCTTCTGGAACAGACTCTCCACCTTGTGGCCACTTCTACGTTTTGTGCCATTTTTGTGTTCCATACTTCCTTCTAAAATATTATAGTAAATAGGGTTAATATTTATTAACCCAACAAATATTTACTGAACTCCCACTGTGTGCTCAGCATCAAGCTAAGCACTGGATTCAGGATCATGTGTAAGCTGAACATAGACCTTAGGCACTTGCAACTTTTAGTCTGTACAGCTTACATTAGTAAAGCCTAATTTCCATTTATCATCTTGGTTTGCTAGAAAAGAAATTACTTCTCTCTCCCATTAATCTCCATGAGAGATGAAGACACTGATGTTGCCCTGTTGCTGATCATGTCAAGAGATATTGTCTTCAGTGTCTTGTTGCTTATTCAAATATTCATTTTTTTAAGATTTTATTTATTTATTTGACAGAGAGAGAGACAGCCAGTGAGAGAGGGAACACAAGCAGGGGGAGTGGGAGAGGAAGAAGCAGGCTCATAGCGGAGGAGCCTGATGTGGGGCTCGAACCCAGAACGCTGGGATCACGCCCTGAGCTGAAGGCAGATGCTTAACCACTGCACTACCCAGGTGCCCCTCAAATATTCATTTATTTGTGCTTTTATGACTTCGTGTTGTTGGCTGCCACCATCCAGAGACACTTGGATGTTTAAGAAGGAAAAAATTGGGGGTAACCTTATTTGACCTATTATTTCTCAAGCTCTTTCCTCAAACTTCCACCTGACTTCGGCCCAGTTAAGGGGATTCCTGGCAGAGATGAATGTAGATCTAAGAACAGGATGAATAACTAAGCCAAGATTGGGGTAAAGGGTGTTTCAGGTGGGGGGCAGTGTAAGCAAAGGCTGAAGGACAGAAGTGACGAGACATGTCGACAGGAGGACAGGCACTCCCTAAACAGGCTGCGTAGGGTTAGCTCACAGCACGTCTTAGACACGGCGGAGCACTGAGACTTGGCTGCACCCACGTGGATCATATGTGACCCACGGAAGTGCAGTTCTAAGGCCTGCGTCACCTGCCTCCGCTTCCTTTCTCCTTCCCAGGGCTGCCCTGCAAAGTTGCTACTCCTGTGTTCCTTCCTTCCTTTCAAATCTTCCCAATTCCCAGTTTCCTCTTTTACCGTCTATTCAAAATAGGAATGGACTTGAACCGAAAAATCTTACAGAGAAGATTTACAGAAGGAAATCCAGGTACACTAAATTTTGCACAAAAATAAATCCCAGTTAGGGAGAAACTCGTGATTTAGAGTAGAGTACTAGAATGCATTCCAGGTAGATCAAAAATGTCTGGGTGTAGTACTCAGGACTGCCTGGTCTCAAGAGACAGAAATTCAATCCGGAGAAGTTTAAATAAGAAAGCAGTCGTGTCGGGTTATATAACTTGGAAAGACAGTGGAGTGGCTAGCCTCAGGCACGACGGGATCCAGGGGTGCAAAATGACAGCCTCAGATTATCAACTCTCTCTCTTTCCTTCTGTTTCTGTTTCTCTCCGTTGTTGGCCTCATTATCTTCTACTGCAAATGTGTGTCACTGATGTAAGTAGGGGAGCCTGACAGCTAGAAACTCCAAGCCTACATCACCCAGTTGGAGGATCCCCAAAGAAATGAGAAACTAACTCTTTCTAATTAAGGGTGAAAAATCCCAGGGAATAATTGCACGGGGCCAGTCTGTCAACTACCCACAGGTGTCCTGGAGGCAGGGGGGGTTCATGATTGGCCAGGCCTGGGTCACGTGCCCATCCATCTGCTTGCCCTTCGGTGGATTCCTCACAGGTGTAGAGGTGGCAGTAGTGGGGAGGAGCAGTGGCTGAAATGAATTCTGGGCAGAAAAAAATAATGTAATTGGTTGGAACAGAGACCTTGTGGCGAAGATGATCAGGAGACGCGTTAAGAGTGGAAAATGGGGCCGACTGTATAAATCAGTACCGCGTAAATGAAACGGAGCACCAAATACTCCAACAAGTGTGTGTGTGTGTGTGTGTATGGCTGATTCTCGTTATGCACAGCACTTAGATTCTAGAAACTCACTGCCGTTGCTGAATTAGTGAATCATTGCCCTACGGGAAATACAAGGATAGGTTCCCGTGAGCCTCTGGTCACTTTTCATCAACTGATCAATACGTAACCTTGTTTTATGTGTGTTTCTGTTTAAAGATACTTTATTTAATATATATTGTTGATTAATTACACGGACTTCACAGCCAAAAGCACTATCACTCATGTCTGAAGGACACTAGTTGAACACGTGTATTTTCTGCATCAGGCACATCTCGGCCTTCCTGCACTTAGGAACACTGGACAGCCCTTCAACACGACGCCTGGGGCCATTTTAATAGTGAAATCATCAAGAAAAAGCACAAAAATAAGAAAACCATGGCACTGAATGGACCACGAAATGGACACTTGCTTGTCTACAGAAAGAGAGCTGACACTGGAAGGCAGGTGTTGCCCTTTTCCACGTCTGCTGGGATCATGCTAGTAGGTGGACTTGGTTTTTCTCTCTGCCGTGCAGAGGTCCAAGAATGACTGTAGAAGTGTCAGGAGAATATCAATTTGGAGGTTATACAAATTTGAGCGAGCAGGCAAATTCACAAATACAGAATCTATGAATCATCAGGATTGACTGCATTTTCCCCTCAGTAGTTGGGAAGATTCATCTGGAAGCGGTGGGCAGGAAGGAGGGTGGTGCTGGACATGGAGATCACCTGGGAGAAGCAGCAGCGCTGGTGGGAGACCCAGGGAGCAATGTGGAGGGAATGAGGGATGAACACGAGAGGAAAGGAAGACAGACTTATTTCCAACCAGACATAAAGGGGTGGGGGGAGGAGAGTCGCGTCAAGGAGGAGGGAAGGGCCAGCAGCTTGAGTGTTGAAAATGAAGAACCAAGTCTAGAACAGAATCTGACTTCAAGGCCAGAATCTGACTTCAGTTGTTTGTTTGTTTTTCAACGTATTTATTTTAAAAGACTCCACACCCTATCTGGGGCTTGAAGTCATGAACCCTGAGATTAAGTCACACACTCTCCCCATTGAGCCAGCCAGGTGCCTGACTTCAGTTCTGTAATGAGCCATTCGTTGGTCCTGTCAGACAATTTGTGTTCTTTGCTCTAAGATACAAAAGCGCACATTCAACTGAGTTAAAAATAGGGAACAAGTACTGTTCTAGTATTAAATATCTCCACTTCCAATCAACTAATTAACCAATCTCATTAATAATAAGAAGAAACCACACACAGCACTTACTATATGCCAGGCATTGTTCTAGGCTCTTTATATTTATTAGCCCATTTATTTCTCCCAGACTATGAGGCATCATTAGACCCATTTTTAGATGAACAAACCGAGGTAGAGGTTAGTAACTTGCCTGCAATCCGACGGCTAGTAAACGGTGGAATCTGCTTATAGAAGCTGTGTGTTTAACTACCATGTTATATTGGCGGTATCGGTTAATGTTTCCTATAGACTCTCTTTTACCACATTGCTGTCTCCCTGCCTCCCCACTGCCTGTGCCAATTCCCTCCACTTCCCTTCCATCCAATATGTGGCTTTGTCAATGTTGCTCGCTATTTCTCATCTAAAATAGAACAGTAACAAACCATGTTCACCCTAATTTTTCTTCTTATTTTTCTCCTAAAAAACCCCAACAAGGATCTTTAGCTATCTAAACCTAGGTCAAATTATAGCTCACAAATCCCTATCAAGTTTCTTTTCAGAACAAGCCTGAACTCTTCATTTTCTTATACTTAAAAAATACCAGTTTGCTAGCCTCTATCAGCAGTTGTTTTTTCTTTTCTTTCTTATTTTTTTTAAAGTAATCTCTACCCCCCATGTGGGACCTGAACCCGTTACCCGGAGATCAAGAGTCCCATGGCCCACCAACTGAACCAGCTGGGTGCCCCACTTTTTCTTTTATATTTAAAGTAGGAAGAGGGACACCTGGGTGGCTCAGTCGGTTAAGCGTCTGCCTTTGGCTCATGTTGTGATCCCAGGGTCCTGGGATGGAGCCCTGCAAGGCGGGGGAACTGAACAAGGAGCCTGCTTCTCCCCCTGCTTGTTCTCTCTCTCTGACAAATAAATAAAATCTTAAAAAAACAAAAGTAGGAATAATCTAGACTTTTAGGTACTAATAAAAGAATCCTTTTTGCCTTAAGCAACTCATTTGACATCCTCATGTTTAAAGGAGTAATACTGGCAAACCATTAGTAACTCTTAACCATAGAGAACAAACCGAGGGGTGCTGGAGGAAGCTGGTTGGGGGATGGGCTAGATGGGTGACAAGCATTAAGGAAGGCACTTGTGATCAGCACCAGGTGTTATATTTAAGTGTGGATTGCTAAATTCTACTCCTGAAACCAATACTACACTATATATTAACTAACTTGAATTTAAATAAAAAAAAATAACGGAGTGATACCGTAGTTCTCATTAGAGTACTATAATTAGTATTTATAAAACAAGTGGAAAGTTGGGACACCTGGGTGGTTGGGCGTGGAGCCTACTTAATAAAACAAAAACAAAAACAGAAAAACCCTGGAAAGTCATAAATGGAACTGTTAAATAAATCAGGCGTTTTACTGTGGGACTCGCCTAGAACAACTACACAAACATCTCTTTTGTTTGCCAGCTTTATTTTAGCTTTGATTTCTCAAACATAGCTGGTTTCTAGGTGTGGAGAATATGGCAGAGGTCGTGTTCAAGGAAGGTGGGAAGTATTTAATTCTGCAAACACATACTACTCTGTGGCAGGCCCCTCTATTCAGCACACACAGCCTCATGCTGTTTTCATGAAAAGATCTTGAGAGACGTCCACGACAGCAGTCTGTCTAGGTTCAAGTACACAGCCACGGTGTGCCGGCAAAGTTGCCAATGGGCCAAGGCTCCTGAACGCTTCGCATACTTACTCAAGTGCTTTTCGATGCTACCATTTTACGTTTTTGTTCTTTGTCTTATAACAATAGCCATCATAATTTAAGAACTCAAAACTTTTTTTTTTTTTTTTAAGATTTTATTTATTTATTCGACAGAGATAGAGACAGCCAGCGAGAGAGGGAACACAAGCAGGGGGAGTGGGAGAGGAAGAAGCAGGCTCATAGCAGAGGAGCCTGATGTGGGGCTCGATCCCAGAACGCCGGGATCACGCCCTGAGCCGAAGGCAGACGCTTAACCGCTGCGCCACCCAGGCGCCCCAAGAACTCAAAACTTTTAACCTCGCCTTGCATATCCTTCATATTTATGTTTAGAGAAGTTGAGCATCAAAGTGCCTGTCTCACCCACAGCTCCCATCCCTGGGGCTGAAATTCCTTAAGCACACTTTGTTCTGCAGGTGACATTTGGCCTGCTACCCCAGCCACGGCAGATCGGACCAGGGTGACCATCTAACCTGGACCAGTCAGGACATTTTCAGTTTTAGATGATGGAAAACCCTGTCAACCTGGTTTGGGTGAAAAAGAAAAGCTTACTGGGTTACACAGCTGTAGGCCCTGATGGCTCCACAAAGCTGCAGAGGAGGCCACAAAGACCCGATCGCTCTTTACCTCTTGGCTTCTTCCTCTGTGTTAGCTGCATTTGCAGGCAGGTTGTCCCTGGTGGTGACAAGCTAGCAGTTCCTTGGTGAGGACAAGATGGCTGCTTGTAGCTCTAGGCTCCTATCACTCCGGCCCCACGTCCAGCGGTAAAGGGAATGCTCCTTTCTCAACAGTTTTAACATCAAATTGGCTTCAGTTGGGTTGTCAGCCCATTTCCCAATAACCATCGCCACTCAGTGAGGTCAGGTTCAGCTATTTGGACCATCTACAATGAACGTGGGGTAGGGGTGATTTCCTCGAGGAAAATCAGGGCACTATTACCACAAGAAGGGAGACAGATACCAGTGGCAAAACCATCAGGTCTTAACACATGACCCAAGGACAGGCAAAATAGAGGCTTGACTGTGGCCAAGGAGGAGGCCTGTTGGGAAAAACTCCCCAACAGGGACAGTGGCTAAATAAAAACATGAGATCCTCTCTCTGGAGAAAACGGAACTAGAAGTCCAGAACTGAGCAGCAGGTAGGGGTGGCATAAGCAGGACACAGAGACCAGAGACAAGGAGGGAGATGGAGTGGCCGAGTCCTGCGGTAGGGTGGCAGGTGAGCCCCAATGAGCTTCGCCGAGTGAAACCAGGCCCCTGGGACCTGCAACATCCTCAAATCTTTGAAGCACAGCTGAGCCACCAAGATTCATACTATCACTGTCTCCAGGTATTGCCTCAAGATGAAGACCCACTACATTAAGTGGGATGAAGAACCCCAAGTCCTTCACCAACATTTAATTCGGGAAAGGTAAAGACAAGAAGGAAAAGAGATAAAGGGACAGAATGTGGCCTATGGGCAGTGGCAGAGAGGACTACTTCCTGTGCTCTGTGCTGGGCCGGGAAGTGGCCGTGGGGGTGGGGGGGGGTAAGTTGTCTCCCATTATCCTTTCTACCCCTTCCTTGCCCCCAAGGTTTACAACTAAGCAGCCAGCTGAAGAGGCTCCTCACCCCACCCCACCCTTATGGAAATGTCCTGGAAGTCTTGCATACTTAGCTTCAAGGTCATTCCCGGCCACCAGGGAGGTGGGACTTGCAATCTTTTAGCTGGGCAGCTTTAAGCACAACTAAAAGTTCAGTTCTTTTCTAAAGGGTGACAATGGCCATAGAGAGGCGACCTGCCATCTCAGCCACATCCCCTAAGGCCAAGCTCCCCCTCCTCTGTGCCATCACAGCCACCCATGGTCATGCCCCCTCTTGTGGTGTTTTTTCCACTCCTCTTGTCCAGAAGCTTCCATACAGTTCAGAATGGCCACCTTAAACTTCCTCTTTACTTTTCTATTTCAGTTCGCTGCAGCTAATTGGCTATATCCCTCCTTGTCCAAGTTTTCAAATGAAGGATCACCTTTTCATACCAGGCCCCACAAGTCATACAGTTGCTGGTCAGCCAATGGATTCACTAGCCTAAAAATAGGTGTCCATCTTGGTCCAATGAACTGACAAGGGGAGGGATCAGGGGACTGCACATTATAGATGGTGACTTATCTCAGATGGGGTTGAGACAAGGTAGTAATGACTGACATATCCAGACAACTATGTTTTCCCCTGACATATTCAGGTGAATCAAGTGGGTGGGCAACACATGTCCTCACATATTGTATTAGTTTCCTAGTATTGTTTTAACAAAGTACCACGAACTGAGTGCCTTAAAACAATAGATATTTATTGCCTCAAAGTTCTGGAGGCTGGAAGTCTGAAATCACGGTGTTGGCAGACCCATGCTCCCTCTGCACCCTGCCTTGCTTCTCCTCTAGCTCCTGTGGTTTGCTGACAATCTTTGTTCATCACATGGCTGTCTTCTTATAGACATTGGTTGTACTGAAGTAGTGTCTACCTACTCCAGTATGACCTCATCTTAACTAATAATATCTACAATAATCCTATTTTTAAATAAGGTCACTATCTGAGGTAATGGGGGTTAGGACTTCAACATCTTTTCTGGGGAGGACACAATTCAATAGTAACATACACCTACTTGGGTTGCACAACCAATTTCTCCACAAATCAGACCGACATCTAACCATTATAGCAGATTACTACCAGAAGTACAATCCTTACGCAAAAGGTATATGACACTGCAGTGAGTACTATGATAAAGATGTGTTTACTGTGTCTTTCTGTATTCATCAAATGTTCTTAGTTATGCTATCAATACTGTAGTCTTGGTGTTAGTAACCTCCCTCCAGAAAAGAAAAAAGGTAAAAAGAAAATCAGTATTCGAAGGTAACATCGAGGAATAAGTTTTATTTATTTTATAAATATATAAAATATAAATCACTGCTTAAAGTTTATTAACTGGAAAACATAAATTTATCCAGTAGACAAAATACGAAAGCACTAAAAATGCTCCCAACAGCCTCTTAGCTCCTGTAGTGTCTTACATGGAGCCTTTGTAAAGGCCAAGATGGCTGCCATCTTCAAAGAAGAGGGAACCTCGCATAACTGCAGGAAGTAATGACCATGTGGAAGAGAGTAATGGAGGAACTAGAGGCAGCCACTGAAATGCAGTTTGGCATAAAAGGATATGAATGTGTAAATAACTTTTTCCCGTGGAATGCCAACCTCTCCCTTAAAAAAAAAAATGCCAAAGAGACATTTTAATAGTTTTAGAGAAGAGAAAAACTCATCTTGGAACTAAAGGAATGTACCAGAATAATAATGTAAGGTAGGAAGGGAATTGTGTCAATAATTTGTATATGTAAAATCCTTAAAACATTACTATGCGGTAGGAAGTATTATCTCTCTCTCTCTCTTTTTTTTTTTTTGATAAGAAAACGAGACCATTTCGAGTCTGACCGCCCATCTCTCTTCTCTCATTCTCACAGAACTTTCCTCTCTCCCTCATGTTGTCAACATAGCTGTATTCATGCCATTCTCCTTGACATTCTCCTTGCACCCCTATTACCTAGAGCAGACTTTTTCATAGCAGAACCCTTTTATTAAGGGAAACTCTGTACAGATGTTATTTATATCGACTTATGTGGATTTATATCAATTTATGTTTATCAAATAAACAAAAGGGGTGTTTTATGAAGATTTTTTTAAAGTTTAGATTAATAGTATTATGAAGTTAACAAGAACAAAGAAACTATTCTCATAAACACAGCACTTTAAAATTAGGCAGTGAAGCACAGACGAAGAGGAGTATTAGTGTTACTCAGCACCAGTAGTCAATTTCAGCACTTAGTGATAAAATAAAAAGAAAACCCTGATCCATGCAAACATTAATCTGTTCTCCACATTACATCCTAGTGATCTTTTAAAAATGCAAACCTGATTAACATATTTCATCAACTCATTAAAATGCCATTGACTGTAAGTTGCATCATTATTTTATGTATAGTCCAGAAAGAAAAAAAAATGCTAATTCAATGTTGATTTGGGAGATGTTAAAAAAAAAAAAAAGCGTGTCTCACAATCGCAGGAATGTGGTACACCAGCCACTTCATCCTCTTAAAAAAATCAATGGTGTCTGGTTCTCTCAGGATCAGGACACTGCTCGTGAGGTTCTAAGAAACCTTCACGACTTCACCATCGCGTTCTCTGCATTCCAGCTGCACTGGCCTTCTTTCCATTCACCCAATCTTCCAGGTGGCAGAGCAAGCTTCACTTCCTCTGGAGAGCCTTCCCTGACCTCCCTGACCAGGCCACATCCGAGCACTTGGCTGTCTCTCCTTGACAGCGCTGCCATGGTTGACATCTTCTCTGGCTCCCATCTGAGCTTGGCTTATGTGCGTATATGATCAGCGTCTAACTCCATGAGGGCAGAGAACATGAAGTTCTGCTCCCACTGTACCTTAGTGCTTGGCACAGCAACCCGTAGCATCCGATACACAGAAAGCACTCCAGCATTTGTTGAATGAATGAACTGAAATAAAAATTTTAAAAATTCAGGTGGCTGATTTTAGGATACTCTTCGGTTCAGAGGATCTCGAAGATCCATGAACATGAGTAGTAAGACTTTTGTTTCACAGCTGAATCATTAACAATATCCACCAAATTCTTGTCTCCTTATCAGAGATACCAGATTTAGACAAAAAGCATCGAACAGTACTTACTATGTGTTAAAACTCCCTCTAGCTCAATAATTTTATCGCAAGGTGGTCAATGTGTTTTTGTAAACTCTCAGTTTCAAGATTCTGTGCTGAGCTGGTATGTCTGTGCCTCTCCTGATTTTCAGGCTCCCTCTCTGCTCTCCTCATACCTGCCTTGTACAGGCACGAACCCAGAGAGGGCTGGTCAGAGCTCAGCCTTCTGAAACAATGACACATTTGTCAGAAGTTCTACTGTGTTCACAGTGACGACAGATGCTCTCTGGCTTCTGCCTGCAGATCTCTGGCCTGCACCAAAGCATGCTCATCTAGATGGTGCAAGCACAAGTTGAGGCTTTAAAATCTGGTATAAAAACATCTGAGGGTGTGGGTATTTCTTTTGTGTAACAAGTTTTAAATTAGTGAACAATATTCCCAAAAAGGATATTGGAATAAAATGCTTGCGGAACCTTAGCGGTACATTTATTTGCAAAACGAAAGGGTATGTGAAAACAGCTGCTTGGTTCTATTGAGTCTTTTTTCTTTTCTTTTTTTAATATTTTATTTTTTAAAGTAAACTCTGTGGGACTTGAACACGCGACCCCAAGATCAAGAGTAGCATCTCTAACGACTGAGCCAGCCGGGGACCCCCAGCTGCATTAAGTCTTGATGCTCCATTTACCAGGGACTTCTTGATCTGTCCCCTGGCGGCTTCTTACTGGGCCCAGCACCAAGTTTCACATTTTGCAACAGTGCGATACTTATGACTCGCCCCTGATACACGCTCTGCCCTCACGTACCTTCGGCCCAAAGGACTGTCCCTAGTGTTTTGGGCTCAGCTCACATCTAGTCTTTGCGAGTCTTCCCTGCCACGCTGCCAGCTCAGGAGTCCCCGCAATGCTCTCACCAGAGAGCTCGGATCTCTGCCGTATGTGACCTTGCTATAGTCTGTTTGCCCCCCCACTAGACCGCACGCCCTGAGGGAGGGGAACTCATCCTTGCATTGTTGGCGTGGTCTGGGACTCCGTGTGCAGCAAACACTGAAAGAAGCCCTTTCAGAGCCTTGTCAGCCTGGGTATTTTCAATTTTTTGCCAGTAGAAAAATTTCTACCTTGTGGTTTTAAATTGTATTTCCTTGATCACTAGTAAGAGTAAGCATCTTTTCGTGTTTTTATTAATTTATGTTTTGGACAGAGAGACTGTGCACAAGGGGGGTGGTTGGGAGGTGCAGAGGGAGAGAGAGAATCTTAACCAGACTCCGTGCCCAGCTTGGAGCCTGACCCGGGGCTGGATCTCACAACCCTAAGACCATGACATGAGCCGAAATCAAAAGACGGATGCTTAACCGACTGAGCCACCCAGGCGCTTTAGGTAACTTGCTTCATGTTCTTTGCCCATTTTTCCATGAGTCTATTTATCTTTCTAATTTGCCTTGACACTTTGCAAGACTATTGTCTTTTAAAGATTTTATTTGAGGGAGAGTGAGAGAGACAGAGACAGAGACATGGAGAGACAGAGAGACAGCACGAGTGGGTGCGAGGTGCAGAGGGAGAGGGAGAAGAAGCAGCCTCCCTACTGAGCAGGGAGCCTGATGCGGGGCTCAAACCCAGGACCCTGAGATCATGACCTGAGCTGAAGGCAGACACTTCACGGACTGAGCCACCCAGGCGACCTGACACTTGCAAGACTATTTTAAAAGATCTCACAAGTAGTAAATTCCATACCCTTTTGTAGTCCTTCATCCTGCTGAGCCAGTTCTTCCCTGTGTTTAACCTAAATCCCACACACTGCAGTGGGCACTCATTTCCTCTTGTTTTGATCCCTGCTGTGAAACGGAGACTAGCTGATTATCATCAATTATGGTAAAATCATTCTTAAAAAAAAAGTATTAAATAACCCAGACTTCTCTTATTTAGCTAAATAATCACAATTTTAATCTATACTCACAGATCTTATTTCCTAATTATTTTTCTCTTTACTACTAAACTCTGCATTTTTTTTTTTTTAAAGATTTTATTTATTCGACACAGAGAGAGAGCACAAGCAGGGGAAGCGGCAGGCAAAGGGAGAGGGAGAAGCAAGCTTCCCACTGAACAAGGGGTCCAACATGGCGCTCGATCCCAAGACCCTGGGATCATGACCTGAGCCGGAGGCAGACGCTTAACCGACTGAGCCACCCAGTTGCCCCTAACTCTACATTTTTTAGTCTAGAATCTAGAGCATAAAAATGGGACCCAGGGACTGGCTAGTGGTAGGCATAACTGGAAGATGACTTTATGGTTTCTGATGTCTGTACTTCTATTCCTTCCTCCCGTTATGGTGCCTCCACTCCTTACAAGGCTACTTTCTTATTTCATTGCTTGATAATCACTCCTAAAATATCCATCAGCCAGACAGAGGAAGATCACAGAGCAAGGATTCCCTTTTAGTAATTACCACTCTGCCCCAAATACTTGATGCTCTTCATCAAAATTCTGTGAATCTCTTACCATTTGTCCATAATAGTAAAGAATCTACAATAATGCTGATCCTATCCTCTAAAATCGACACCATTTTAGCAAATGGGTTTTAAAACAAATTTAATGGCTATGTTTCTTTTTTTTCCCCCTAGATTACTGGCCAGTTTTTCCTCACCGCCCATTCTCCAAGTTAGCATGTATTTTCATAACCATGCTCTGAGTTTGGTCCTCTGTGCAGTGAGCCTTTATAGGATTTTTTTTATTATTATTAATTTTTAAACATTTTAAATTAAAATAGACTGCATCAAGTCTTCCAAATCCCTCTTTGAAGCTCATAAGGAATGAGCCTGACAAGGCTTTTCTCTTCATGAGTATTCACGTAACTGTCCAATTTTTTTTTTTTTTAAAGCTTTAATTCAGGTCATCCTTTAACTTTAGAAATTGTATTATTCTGCTGGAGTTGTCCTAACACAGGACCACAGACTGGATGGCTTAAATATAAATTTTTTTCTCATAGTTCTGTAAGATAGAAGTCAAGGTGTTGGCAGATTGGCTTCTTCTGAATCCTTTCTCCATGGCTTGTAAATGGCTATCTTCTCCCCGTGTCTTTACATGGTCTCCTGTCTGTGCAAATCTGTGTCATAATCTCTTCTTATAAGGACACCACATTGGATTAGGGCCCACCCTAATAACCTTTTTTTTTTAATTTTAATTTTTATTTATTTATTTATTTTTTAAAGATTTTATTTATTTATTTGACAGAGATAGAGACAGCGAGGGAGAGAGGGAACACAAGCAAGGGGGAGTGGGAGAGGAAGAAGCAGGCTCATAGCGGAGGAGCCTGATGTGGGGCTCGATCCCATAATGCCAGGATCACGCCCTGAGCCGAAGGCAGACGCTTAACCGCTGTGCCACCCAGGCGCCCCAACCTTTTTTTTTTTTTTAAATGAAAAATAGATTGAAAAAAAACTAAGGCACAAATATAGATGGAGAAATAGCAACATTAATGTGGGCATAAAGGCAAGGAGCACTTGAGTTGCCACGAACCCAGAAGAACCAGGAAATAAGGATCCATGGGCTACAAAGAGGGGAAGCATTTCAAGAAAAGGCTGATCAACAGCATGAAATGTCAAGTATGCTAAGGTCATAAGATATCCTTTAGATTTGGCAATTATAGAGTTATGGAGTAACATACCAGGAGTAAGAGGAAGGTAAGAGTTGTCTTAAAGAATAAATGAGAGAAAGGGTCATGGAAGCAGTGAGTACTTTTGTGAAGGAAAAGAGTAAGAGATGAGAGACAAAGGGATGTAGGGTCAAGGATGTGACTTATTTATTTATTTATTTTAAGGTGGCAACTTGAAGGGAAAGAGTACTTCAAGAGTAATTATTAAATATTAATCTCTGAATCATTCTGAGTCATTCATTGAAAAAAAATTTTTTTTTCTTTTTTTTTTAAATGGAAGCAAAGCTGAGATGTAGCCGTAGCATTTGGAAAAAGCCCAGATAGAGTAAATAAGGCTGGCCAAAGTTCTTCTTTGCTTGGCCATAATGTATGGATCCAGGCAATTTTATTTAAACTCTCTAAATCCCAGTTTCTCATCTATATAACAATGGTACCCATTTTATAAGTTTTTTGCAAGGATTAAATGCCTCACCTGTTATAAGCACTCAATAATGTTTAATATTATTATAATGATTAGGTTTGTTACTAAGAGGTGCCTTTAGAGGGATCAAGCAAATTCTATTTGATTGACTGTGGATTTTAAGATGTTCTTAGGTGAATAATTGTTCATTGAGACCTTTAGTAAAAAAACAAAACAACAAACTGATTTTTTACTGAAGTAATCAGATCTGTTTCAATGCTAAATCACACCTTAACCCCATAGTGAAGATTTTTTCCTTTTAAAGATTTTATTTATTTATTTATTTATTTGAGAGAGTGAGCAAGAGTGAGCATAGCCAGGGGGAGGGGCAGAGGGAGAAGGAGAAGCAGACTCCTCACTGAGCAGGGAGCCTGACATGGGGCTCCATCTCAGGACCCTGGGATCATGACCTGAGCCGAAGAAGGCAAATGCTTAACCGACTGAGCCACCCAGGGGCCCCAAAACGAAGATTTCTGAAAGTGAAGACTGTCAACCAATCTCTCCAAATCCCTAAATAATTGTATAAGCCCTTTAGAAATTCTAAATTTTTTAAAGCTTTATTTATTTATTTTTGAGAGAGAGAGCACCAGCTGGGGAGAGGGGCAGAGGGAGAAGCATACTCCCTGCTGAGCAGGGAGCCTGATTCAGGACTCAATCTTAGGACCCCGACATCATGACCTGAACTGAAGGCAGACACCCAACTGACTGAGCCACCCTGGCGCCCCTAGAAATTCTAAATATTATGTAGATGTTAGAATACTAGCATAGTTATTTACTTAAAAAGAAAATCAATTTATTTAAATTTTTTAAAAAAAATCACCCATTTCTCCAAATTCCAACCCCCTGCCTCTGGCAACTACCAATCTGTTCTCTCTATGTATGAGCTTGATATATATACGTGTGTGTGTGTGTGTGTGTGTGTGTGTGCGCGAGCGCACTTGTGATTGATCCATCTATCTATATATATACACATACATATACAGTATTAAATTTTACATATAAGAGATCATATAGTATTTGTCTTTCTCTGCCTTATTTCATTTAGCATAATACCCTCTGGGACATCTATGTTGCTGCAAATAGCAAGATTTCATTCTTTTTTATGACTGAATAATATTCCGGGGTATGTGTGTGTGTGTGTGTGTACTACAACATCTTTGTCCATCCATCCAATGGTGGACACTGAAGTTGTTTCCGTACCTTGGCTATTATAAATAATGCTGCAATGAACATAAGGGTGCATATATCTTTTGAATTAGTATTTTTGTTTTCCTTGGATAAATACCCAGAAGTCAAATTGCTGGATCATATGGTAGTTCTATTTTTAATTTTTTGAAGAATCTCCATACTGTTTCCCATCAACAGCACACAAGGGGTTCCTTTTCTCCACATCTTCAGCAATACTTGTTATTTGTCTTTTTTTAAACTAGCCATTCAAACAGGTATGAGACGATATTTCATTGTTGTTTTGATTTGTATTTCCTTGATGATTAAATGTAGAGCAGCTTTTTGTGTACCTCTTGGCCATTGGTATGTCTTCCTTGGAAAGATGTCTACCCATATCTTCTGCCCACAGCAAAATTGGATTTGTTTGCTATTGAGTTGTATGAGTTCTTTATATATTGTGGATATCAGACCCTTATCAGATATATCATTCACAAATGTCTTCTCTCATTCAGTACATTTCCCTTGCATTTTGTTGATGGCTTTCTTTGCTACACTGAAGCTTTTAAGTTTGATGTAGTCCCGCTTGTTTACATTTTTGCTTTTGTTGCTTTTGCTTTGGATGTCGGATTAAAAAAATCATCACCAAGACTTATGTCAAGAAGATTATTGCGTCTGTTTCCTTCCAGGATTTTTATGGTTTCAGGTCTTAACATTTGTCTTTTGTCCATTTTGTCGATGGTATAAGATAGTGGTCTATTTTCATTCTTTTGCATATGACTAATTTTCCTAACATCGTTTATTGAAGAAACTATCCTTTCCCTAGTGTATATTCTTGGCTCCTTTGTCATAAATTAAATGACCACATACGTGGGTTTATTTCTGGGCTCTCTCTTCTGTTCCATGGATCAATGTGTCTATTTTTACGCCAATATCACACTGTTTTAATTGCAAGTACTTTGCAATACTTGAAATCAGGGAGTGTGACACTTCCAGTCTTTTTCTTCTTTCTCAAGATTGGTTTGGCCATTCAGGGTCTTTTATGAATTCATGTGAATTTTAGGACTGTTTGTTCTATTTCTGTGAAAAATGCCATTAGAATTTTGAAAGGGATTACACTGAATCTGTAGATTGCTTTGGATAATATGTATATCTCAACAGTATTAATTCTTCTAATCCATGAATATGGAATATCTTTCCATTTATTTGTGTCTTCAATTTCTTATACTTTTCAATGTACAGGTCTTTCACCTCCTTGGTTACATTTATTTCTTGGTATTTTAAATCTTTTTGATGTAATTATAAATGGAATTGTTTTCTTAATTTCTTTTTCTGATAGTTCATTATCACTGTATAGAAATGCAATGGGTTTTTGTGTATTGATTTTGTATCCTGCAACTTTCTTGAATTTGTTCACTAGTTCTAAGATTTTTCTGATGGAATCTTAAGAGTTTTCTAGAATATTGTCATCTGCAAATAATGATAGTTTCACTTGTTCCTTTACAATTTGGATACTTTTTATCTCTTTTTCTTGCCTAACTGTTCTGGCTAGGATTTCCAATACTACGTTGAATAAAATTAGTGAGTAGCCATCCTTGTCTCATTTGTGATTTTAGAAGAAAAACTTTCAGTTATCACCACTGAGTATGATGTTAGCTGCGGGCTTGTTACACAGCATATGGTCTTTATTATGTTGAGGTATGTTTCCTCTATATTGCTTTGCTGAGAATTTTTATCATAAATGAAAACTGACTTTTGTCAAATTTGTACAATTAATAATCTGTAGGTAGTGAGTATATTAACCCTTTGCCTGCAAAATATGTAGCCAACATTTTCTCCCAGCAATTTATTAAAGTATCATTCATGAAACAAACTTTATTTTTTAAAAAGATTTTATGCTTAAGTAATTTCTGCACCCAAAATGGGGCCTCAAACTTACAAACCCAAGATCGAGAGTCTCATGCTCTACCTAGTAAGCCAACCCGGCACCCACAAAACTTTTTATTTTTATTTACTTTGAAGATTTTATTTATTTGTCAGAGAGAGACAGAGCGCACAAGCAGGGGGAGTGGCAGGCAGAGGAAGAAGTAGGCTCCCAGCTGAGCAAGGAGCCCAACATGGGACTTGATCCCAGGAGAGTGGGATCATGACCTGAGCCAAAGGCAGACGCTTAACCGACTGAGCAATCCAGGCATCCCAAAACTTTATTTTAAATGTACTTGACCTGCCATTCTTTTCCTTTACGGCTTCCAAATTCGAGTTTTGTGTAGACTCTACTTCCAGACTCAAATAATATTCTCCCTTATTTTCTTATGGTACTTTCCTAGTGTATGTTTGTGTGTATAACATTTACTTCTTCAATTCATATAAAATATTTTTAGTGGATAGTATGAGATAGGGATTTAGCTAATTTTTTCTATTTTGTGGCTTTTTTGATAGCCAGTTGTTACAATAATTATTCAAAGTTTCTTCATTTCTCCACTGATTTCAAATGTTAAGTGGGCATTTTAATTTTATTTTTTTATTGGAGAGATTGGGGAGGGAGGGGCAGAGGAAGACGGAGAGAGAAAATCTTAAGCCAGCTCCAGGCTCAGTGCAGGGCCCGACTTGGGGCTCGATCTCACAACCCTGAGATTATGACCTGAAAGGAAATTAAGAGTCAGATGCTCAATCGACTGAGCTACCCAGGTGCCCCTTAAGCAGGCATTTTAGATGAGACTCAAAGGAGGCAGAGAATTTGGATGTGGTGGTCTGACAGGAAGTGACTCACATGACTGAGGCCAAATTTACAGGGACAGCATGAGAAAATGATGGGTGTTCTTTAAGGAATGCTGAGTATGGTGGTCCTGGAGCCGGGAAGCACTCAGTTTATAATAACCTCAATAATAATTTAGAGAAAAACAGCTACCTTGAATTTTAGTATATAGCTAAAAGACATTTTTTTGTTGTTTTTTCAAAAAAATTTTTAAAAATAAAATTCATGGGGCGCCTGGGTGGCTCAGATGGTTAAGCATCTGCCTTTGGCTCAGGTCATGATCCTAGGGTCCTGGGATCGAGCCCTGCTTCGGGTTCCCTGCTTGGCGATGGGAGGGAACCCCTCCCTCTAATGTTCCCCCTGCTTATGCTGTCTTGCTCTCTCTGTCAAATAAATAAATAAAATCTTTAAAAAAATAAAATTCATTATCCATTCAGAATAGAAATTTTTGGCAAACTTGAAATAAAAGGAAATACCTTAAAAACCTACAGTACACATACTCTATGACAAAATACTGAAAGCCCTCCCCATAAGCCTAGGAACAAGACAAGAATGCCTGGTGTCATCATCTTTCTTCAACATTTTAGTGGAAGTCTTAGCCAATGTCATAGGCAAGGACAAATAAGATATGAGGATCAGAAAGAAAGAAATATGTCACTACTTACAGAGGACATGAATGTGTCAGAAAATCTAAAAAAAAACATGAATTATTAAAATTAGTAAGTGACTTGGTAAGATCACCATATAAAAGGATATTTACTAGAAGCAAAAAGCAATTGTTTTTACTAGTGGCTACAAATAAAAAATATAACTTTGAGAAGCAATATAACTTAAAATAGTCAAACACCTAGAAATCTAACAAAATATATGTAAGATTTCTATACTATAAGAAATCTCTAACCAAAATTAAGGAATACCTAAAAAAAATTCTTAAAAGAAGGATATACTATATTTGTGGATTGAAACTCGATATTGTAAAGATGTCAATTCACCATAAATGGAGCTATATATTCATTGCAAGCCCAATCAAAACACCAATAAGTATTTTTATGGAAATATAAGCTAAGTGTAAAAATAAAAAAGAAAAATAAAATAGGAGTTAAGAGTTTCTATAATCATTTTCATGGAAAAGTTGAAATTTAGGGGTGTCTGGGTGGCTCAGTCGGTTAAGCCTCTGCCTTCGGCTCAGGTCATGATCCCAGAGTCCTGGGATTGAGTCCCACATGGGGGGAGGGAGGGCCCTTGCTCAGTGGGGAGCCTGCTTCTCCCTCTGCCCCTCCCCCTGTTCATGCTTTCTCTCTCTCAAATAAATAAAATCTTTAAAAAAAAAAAAAGGTGAAATAGGGCTGATCTGGCATTGAAAGAAGACAATACAATGTAAATATTTAAACATTTCTTCAGTATTTGCTGCTTTTGTACCAGGTACACTGCTGGGTATTTTCCAGTTAGCATTCCCCAGAACCTCAGCTCCTGAGATGCTCAGAGAAAAAAAGGTTCCATAGTCACCAGCCTATAGGAAAAGCTCCATGGTACAGTCCCCTCTTGGAGATTCACAGCGGACAGCAGGATTTTAAAGGCTCTGACAAATTCCGGAGAAGTGAAGAAAATAGATTGTTTAACCTAGGATTTTCCAATCTCATTTGATCATACAAGCTCTCTTTGAGAAACACTGCCCTGAAGTGCTTTTTATATGTATCTGTTCTTACCATATCTGTGAAGTAGCCAAGAGTTGAACTGTTCATTTTATGGATGAAGAAATGGAACCTCAGGCGGGTAAAGACTTATATAGGTCACATAGCTACTAATACAGATCTCCAATGCAAATCTAATTTTTCTTAAAAAAAAAAAAAATCTAATACTTTTTCCAGGGTGAAACATTACTTTCATGCAAAATAGCATTTTCGAAATGGAATAAACCTTTGTGATCTCTTGGAGTAGTAACCTTATAATGTTGATGAGACAATTGGGGCCCAGACAAATTAAGTGCCTTGCCCCAGGTCAACCGCTTGCAGACTAGCAGGAGGAATAAAAGAATCCATGACTCAGTGACTCCCAATTAAGTGCTCTACTGCCCCATATAATTAGGAGACAAATACGTGTCAATGTAGTGTGAGACCAAATTAACTGCCCAGATTGAGTAGGTGCTCATAGATGCTGAATGAACGATTTACCTGAGAAAAGAGGATACTGGGGCTCCGTCAGGCTGTCGTGGAATTTTGAAATGAGGGTTTAGGAGCCATTTGACAACTGGGTTATAATGTGGTAGAACACTATTGTAATTTTTAAGAATTTAACCCCTTATTTGTATTATTTTATCCCTCTCTCCCTAGAAGTGCCACATGTCACCTTGAAAAACTAAAAGGAATTTAAATTTCTGATCAAAAGCAACTTCACAGCTGGAACTGGGTACATCCTGGAGTGTCACAGGTTGGGAATCATTTTTCTGAAGTGTGTCAGATCTGAGGACTAGAAGGAAAA
The DNA here is from genome assembly GCF_017311325.1 of Ursus maritimus. Classification (NCBI taxonomy): domain Eukaryota; kingdom Metazoa; phylum Chordata; class Mammalia; order Carnivora; family Ursidae; genus Ursus; species Ursus maritimus. The sequence continues at coordinate 9,488,407 of NW_024423343.1, forward strand.
TGCAGTAGCCATGAACACCTGGCCAAACCTGCAGGGCAGGGAAGGGTGTTCACTGCAGGTGCTGCTGTCAGAAAGAGCAGGAGGGAAAACCAAAACACTCCTGACAGGGCCTGGAGCAGGGCTGGGCTGAAAGTTCTAAGACAGAGTGAAGAAGGGAAAAGCCTGTATTTAACAGCAGAGGGAAAAATGAGGGACTATGGGAGACAACAGACAGCCAGCCCCCAAAAGAGGAGAAGTCAATTGTAAATAATAGGGAAGAGGAATATAAGCGAATGCAAACATTCCACTGAATTCTGGACTTTAAAAGGAGCAGCAGTCGTTCTGTGTAGAAACGTTTTGGCTGTGGCTGGTGGCCACTGGGCAGAATGGGTGAAATAGCTTGACGTCTGCAGAAACGTTCAGTCCATCTGTGGGAGATGTTCCCTTTGGGACAAGGAAAGAGTAACCAGAAGCAAAAAAAGAATTTGTGTTTTACTCTCCTTTGCTTTATCTTCTCCATGTAGGTGACTCTTGGGGACTTTATGTGGGGAGCGGGACTAGAGTAGAGGATGACTTAGGGGTTCCTGGGTCCCCTGGGGAAATACCATCACAATATCAATTTGTGCTCCATCCTCCTTCCAAAATGTGCAACTTCGTGTCTAGTTAATATAATTTTAATTCTACTTGAGAAGTTCTGTTTTTTAATAGCTCCTTAGTACTATCTGACCCCCAACAAAGCAAGAGAAGACAATCTTTTACTTTCTCAAAAGTGATTATTACCTATATTAAAAAACTAAAAAGCAAAAAACCCTGTAAAAATCAGGAGTTTCTAGACATTAAAATTTTGTAATTTTACCCATTTGCACCCTCTGAATTTGTTGAATTAGAACCACTCTCTCCTCCAGTCAGTAGACTCTGGTGACACAGTTATTAATGCTGTCCACCATGTAATGTGGGAGGTGGCTCAGAGGTGCTACTGGGGCAACAGGTGCAAGTTCAAGGACAGCAGGACAACTTCTCAGAGTATGTGAGAAGTTTTCATTTCAATTTTTATTGCTTTTCATTTTCATTTTCAACTTTTATTGCTTTTCTCGGATTATAAAAATAAATGTTCATTGTAGAAAAACTCAGATCTTTCAAAAATACGTAATGCAGAAAGTGAAAGCAATCCAAAATTCCATCCCTCAGAGCGAAGTGCTTCAACTGTTTCCCTCAACATTTATTTAAACTTCATTACCATTTATTTAAAACAAAATAAAACTATTGTGGTGGTTTTTTTTTCTTCTTCTTTTTTTCAAACGGGATCATGGTAATGTTTAAGCCAGCAACTCACTTTTCTTGCTTAAGATCTGTTCTACTAAAGAGATCCATCACATTGTTGTTAAAAGGTTTCGTAGTATTCTCTGGTATGAATGATTCCGTTTAACCAAATTTCCACTAATGGAAAATGTTTTTACAATTATTTCACTCTGGTGAACTTCTTGCTCCCACATCCTCGTACATAGGTGAAAGCATTTTTGCATATAAAATCCTAGAAATGGATTTGCAGGGTCAAAGGGTGCATGTATTAACATTTTTATTAGGCTGTGCTTGAATCTTAAATCTTTAAAATTGCTGCGCAGTTTGAAACAGTACCGGCACGATTCTTTGTTGCAAAGTCTAAACATCAGCCATTAAGCTAGTTTTAATTCCTTTTTCAGAAGTCTTTGGAGAGGACAGTTTCCTGTCACAGGCTGGCATGCGACCTCATGTGTTTTCTGTCTGTCTACAACTTTACAACTCTAAAGCACATCAAAAATACTTGTTATTTTTGAGGAGTGAGCTTTTGGGATTTTTTTTTTTTTCAGACATTAGCTTTAGGTATCTTTTTGGAGTCTTTTAGTAGGCTTAGGTAAGATAGGTAAATTAATCTATTACTCATTCTTCCTCCTTTCATTCACTGGAGTGACTATCACATGTTGGTGCTCTTGGGAGGACTGCCTAACACAGGTGCAAGAGGCCATTATCTGCCAACCCTCATCTACTTAGCATACGGTTACTGTTTCTAGCACTTTTCCAGTATTTGTCACATTAAACTGAAGTCACCAGGGGTGACCATCTTAAACAATACTTCCACTTCAAGAGAAGGAAGAAGACAGAATTTCAAGAGTAAAAGACCGATGATAGCACCCTCCTGAGCCTCCTACTCTAAAGTGATTTTTGCTTCCTCTGGACTCAGATTTTAAATCACCTGTGCTATTCATTAACTTGGCGATGAACTTCCTTTGTTCTTAAAAAGCCATTTCAGTGTTTATATAAATCAAATCACTAACTATATTCTCTCACCTAGACTATATGCTCCACAAGAGGAGGCATTTTGTTTGGTTCACTGATGTTTCCCCAGCATCCAGAACAGTACCTGGCACATAGAAGATGCTTAATACATATTTGTGGAATGAAAGATGAAGTCTTTGAAGGCAGAAATCTTGTATTTTGCATCTCCATAGTAAATGCCAACTTGCTGATTAAATTAAGGAAATGACCTTCGTTCAGGAACACAATTTAAGATTTTCTTTGAAGCAAAGCGTGGAGTATCCCTTGCCTAAATAATATTCAAGGTTCTTTCCAGCTCTAACTTACTATGAATCTAGTAGTTTTCAAAGAATTAGAATCCAATAGAAGAAAATATATATACTACTAAAACTACAGTGAAAATAATTGGGTAAATCTTTGAGAAAGCAGTGCAGTAATTTTTCTAGCCTTTAGATCATTATAAATATCAAATTTGAGAAACTATATTGACTGCAAACTATATTCTGTAAGTGTTTTTCTTGGGGAAAAAAAAAATAACAACCTTGGCATCGAGTTGTTAATTGGGAATGCCTCTATAAGCATAAAAATATGTATTTAATGTTACTGTATATGCAAGAAGGCAAAGAAAATATTTATGTACAACATTTATATTCTGGACTATAGTAACAGTGGTGTGACCCCAATGAGAGAGATATCTGCCTTCAAATCCATGTCAACTGTGGAGTTATTTGAATTTAAAGCCAATAAAAATAAAAGCAGTGAAAAAGAATAAAAAAGAGAATCAGAGAGACAGAAAGATCCATCTAAATCTGGGGCATATTTCGAATAATATACAACATTTTTGGAAATAAAGGAAGAAAGAGAAAGGAAAAATTTTAGAAAGTCACTCCAGAAAAAAATCCATCTTATAAAACTCATTTTAATTCTAGTCTTTTAGTACTTATTTATGTCAGACCACCTCTTAGTGGATGTTTGGTTTCCTGTGCTGAGCCTTAGAAAAATTATCTTGTGGTCAGAAAATAGCATATTCTCAAGACAGTTGACTGAAAAGACTTTTTTTGGCTTACTATTTTTTACAACAAATTTTACTTTAAAAAGAGAGTGAATTAATCAGATTTGAGATGAACTCTCACTGGTAGAACTGTAGTGGATATATTCTGTCTGCTTAAAAAAGAAAATGAATCAGCTTGAAAAGGATTTTATATAGAAGCAATTGACATGAAGAATAGGGCCTGAAATGAAAGCCAGTTTTTGATCTGTGAAAGAAGAGAAAGAAAGAAAGAAAGAAAGGAAGACAAGAAAAGAAGGAAAAAAGAAAAGAAAAGAAAGAAAGCTTTAAGAATACTTGGGTGGGGGAGGGGGGATTTCAAAAAACACAGTAGTTAGAAGAAGGCGTGTGCCCAAGTTAGACTACAGAGCAAAGTCTGAACAACAACAACAGAAACATTCTTGGGGAAAACTAATGCCAGGAGCACTCTTACGGCCAATTTACTAACATAAAAAGGTAAACAAGTATTTATTTGCTGAGGCTTATGACATGATAATACACATGACAGTACACTTGTAATACCAGACCTTCAAGAAAAAGAAATCCTCAAAAAATCTTTTAAAAGACAAATTATGGAAAAAACTGTAAACATTAGAACATTTCAACTTAGGTGAGATAGATAAAAATAGAAAACGAAGTATGAATATGGTAATATGTTACTGCTTTCAATCATTAATGTTAGGAAGTAAAAAACTGTTAGAATTTTACATCTTAAGGCAAATGGGAAATGGTCCTAAAATTGTACAAAAAATGAATTTTAGCGCTCAAGAAATTCCAATTAAATGTGTAAAAATTCCCCCCCAAATGTTCAAGTAAATATTTAAGTTTGACAGGTTATCATGCTTTTATTATTGATATACTTGCAATATTTATAAATCTCAGGTTTAAAAATAAAATATACATTATTTTTAAAAGATGATTTTTAAGCTATAAAAAAGCATTCTCTGCCTACTTAAGGGCTCACGGGAAAACTGATGCAATATTCAATCTCTACACCAAAACAAATACATACAAAATTCTAAATTTCATTTTATAGAAATGCCATCTATTAAATACATGGTGCTTTATCTCAGTGACAGGCTTAAGCTCAGCCAGGAATCAGAAAACGTGTTCCGGGTGGAGGCCCAGATCAACTTGATCATTTCATAAGCACAATAAATCATCCAAAAAGCCCACCTCAAATAGCTAAAGTAGTCATAAAAATAGGCTGATGGTTACTTTACTCCAGCGATAACATAATCCTAGGTCTTATTGTTGTGGAGCAGATGTCATTATGGGTGGGGCTGACGCGCAGAGCAGCTGAAACATTTTTGTACCACCCCCCGCACACTTTCAATGGGATAGAAGGGGCTCCAAAAAGGTAAGGGAAAGCTCTCAACGATCAATTCCTACTAGAAATAAGGAAGTTTTGATGTGGTCGTGGTGCCCATTAAGACCACAATGAGATTTTTTAAATCCCCCATGATTAACTCCTACCCTGGAAAAGAGATCGTCCCTTTCTCCCCTCCCCTGCCGGCTCCTCCTTGGGACACTTGGCTGAGTCTTTCTTTCTCTCCTTCCCACGCTGAGGTGAGGCTGCACGCAAGCCAGGGACGCCTGTTTTTCTCTTCGCGCGGAGGGAACTCTGCGGGTAGGAACCTCGGGTGGCAAGAAGGGAGCGGGCGGCGATGTGGGAAGGCAAAGAAAGCTCGCCAGGGACGAGCCGGGCTAGGGTTGGAAAAAGACACGCGGGCCACCGAGGAGCTAGCCGAGGAGGCCGAGGTGACGAGGGAAATCTCCCGGCTCGGAGCTGGGACCGGACGCTTCCGGCGGGCCACAGTCGCTCTCGGCCTAGCGCGGCTCGCGTTCCGCGCTCCACCGGGGCGGCAGGGAGTTAGAGAGGGTAAACCGCGCCTCGCACTTGCCTGGGACCGGGTGACCAATAACTGGTAATAGTCTTTGCTCGGCGCTGGGCCTTGTCCTACAATTTCGAACAGAGTCTCCGGCAGCCACGACGCCATCTTGGGACGCCACTGCCGTCGCTAAGACAACCAGGAAGGGGCGGGGCTTGATTGGGGTCATGGGGCCAAAGCCCTAGTTTAAATCGAACCCCGCTTTTGAGCTAGCAGGGGGGTTTCTGTCTTGGGGTGATCGACCTCTCTCCCAAGAGTCAGAGGGAACTCTGGCCGTGAATTTCAACCCTCAGGTCCCCGGTGACCCGAAAGGGAATTAGTTCCTGCTACCACGGAGGGGAGGGGGTGACCCCGGCGGAGGGATACCAAGCACAGCCTCACATTTCCCTTCCTGGTCCCTCGAAGGGATCGGGAGGAGATCTCAGGCTGCTGGGAGAGTCGCTCCGGGCGGTGGGGGAGGGAGGGGCGATGTGATGGGCCGCGAGTAAGCAGCGGGGCCTTTCCCGCGGACGAGCTCGTCTGTCCGAACCGGCGGGCAAAATAGTTCCCGGAGGGTGTTGGAACGGGCGGGGAGGGAGGCGGCGCGGGCGGAGGCGCACGCCGGCCGCGGTGCTGCGGCTCAGCTGATAATTGAAGGGACCCGAGGAGCCGCCGCCGCCGCCGCCGCCGGGGGGGGGGGGAGCGAGTGGAAGTTACTGCCGCGCCACCGAGTCCGGACCGGAGACTTTGGGGCCCAACTAGGTAATTGGGGCGCAGTTCCGAGCGGCCGGGCCAGGCTTGGGGGAGGGGGTTGTGCCGAGGGGTTGGGGGGGTGGCGGGGGGGTGGGGAGGAGCTGGAACAGAAAGTCCCAGGAAGCCCGGTTGTGTCATCGCCGCGATTCGGCCCCCGCTCGGCCTGCTCCCGGCGGCGGCGGCGGCGGGGCCGCGGAAGGACCGGGCCGGGGGTTGACGGGCGAGGCGCTCGAGGGAGACCGGGGCCGGGCGGGAGCGGGGGGGTTCGCTGGGTCCCCCCTCCGGTCCCCCGCGATGAGGAGGGCCCTTCACGGAACCGGGGTAAGGCGTGCGGGTCTTGGGGAGCCCGGTGGGGGCCGGGGGGGCCGGAAGTGGGCTTTGGAGCTTGGAGGGCGTCTAGGAAGCGAGAAAGTGGGGGGCCGGAAGTGCAGGTGGGGGGTGTGAAGACGGCAAGGGTTCCCCGGAAATGGGATGGGGGGCCCGGAAACCGGGAGAGGGGAGGCTCCAGGGCCGGGGACGGCCCGGAAATGGAAACTAGGGAGCAGCTCGAGTGACAACAGTTGTGGGAAGCGAGGGTCAGAGGAGGGAGAGGCCGGAGTGACTTTAGACCGCAGTAAGGGGTTTCCTGCCAAGGGGGGAGGGTTGTGGGCGGGCGAGGCCGGAGACGGGGTCTGCGCTGGGCAGTTTAGCCGTGGGAAGTTGAGGCTGAGTGAGGATGACGAAGAGACGGGCATGCAGGGGGTCTGGAAAAGAGGCCGAGAAACTTGGCTGACAAGAGCAGAGCATGCTTCTAAATAGATCAGAATGGAAATCGGGGGTGGGGGTCCAGGATTTGGGAGGGGGGTGGACCAATTGTCACTCCAATCGTATTAGCATTCAGAGCGAGTCAGGCGATTAATTTATTTATATGTGGATTACATAAAATCTATTATATCGTTTGTCCATTCAGTTCACCCTCCTCCATCCTCCTCTCTATGGTGAGTGGGTTTCTAGTTCAGAAACAAGTTACAGGGGAGTTCAGATAACGAAGGTTGGAAAATCCCAAATCCTTTCCTTCCTCAGAAAAACAGGAATCCTTAATTTTCTACAGGGAAAAAGATTAATAAAGATTTAAAACCACATGCAAATCGGGAGGAAATAACTTAACACATTTGAACTGCTGGGGGGACGGGAGGGAATTGAGGAATTGGTTACCCTTGTGTGGTAAGGAGGGAACGGAAGGGGCTGCTCCTAAAGCTTCGAGACAGGTTTGTTTGTATTTGATAACGCCGTTTCACTTTGGGGACGTTTAGCTTAAGCATCGTGTCTGGAGGTGGGTAGAGTTTAATTGCTTGTTAGTTAATTGAAGGAGGGACTGTGTCAGTGAGTAAATGTTCGTGTGTGAGGGGTGCGGGGGTACGTTTAATAGCGCAGTGAACGTGTTCTGAGTGGACGTCTAACTACTCCCCTGCTGTCTCCTTTCCTAGTCGGCCTTCCCCGGATCTTGCCTGGGCTGCCAAATCACCCGATCCCCGGGCTTTACTCCGTTTTGTAGGCCCTTTAGTGCTGTGTTCAACTTTCTATTCCTTTCCAGTCTCTCTGTAGATATTTTTGGCATTTCATTTTTTAAAGACCCAGAAAGTTGAGGCTGAGGATCTCCTCTCTAAAAACAAAACAAAACAAAAAATATAAGGTAGAAAGTTGAAAGAGCTATTGAGTGGGGCAAAAAAACCGACGCTTGGAACAAAGGTCCTAGTTGTTGGGGGAAAAAAGGCAAGAGGCCTATATATGAGGCCTGTGTGTGTTTGTGTGTCGCATTTACTCGGGGGTGGGGGGGTTGGGGGGGAGGTTAAGGTTGAGGAATGGCATTATCAGGTTTAGAGACAATCAGTTGCAGATGGTTTTATTGAGGTTTACTTTCATATTTACATTATGCAAAGAGATCAATACTAAGTGTGAATTTTAAAGTAAACAAAATTTCTTTCTTTTGAAACAACCCTGCTCCATGTTCAGGCCCAGAAAAGTTGAATTAGTGTGGCTTTTACATCATCTTTGTGAGATTGTTTGGGGAGTTTTTATTTCATTTATTTTACGCTTAAGAGAGCATATTAACATGGTTGGAGTTTGTGGGCTTTGTCCACATCTGCTTTTCTATGAGTGTGCCAGTATCCATAAGGATTTAAGAATTGCCGTGTAATTAGTGTAGAATGTAATTAATGTTATCATTGTTTCTATTCGATTCGAGTTTTTAAGGAGTTTGAGTGGTTTGTAAGTCCGCTGAGCTGACGGTTACTGTTTAGTTTGTGTCAGTGAACAGGCTTTTTGTTTTAGTTTTTCATTTACTTTCTAAAAGTTTTAGAATACTTTTTGGCAGTTAGAGTTCCAGAAGCTGCTAAGCTCAAGTAATTATTTTAAAAATTAGGGGTATGCTAAGCCAGTGTAAAATCAGTGTTTTCACCTAGCAAAGTAAATTTGAAGTAATATTTACCTTTCCATTCTAACTTTTTTTTTTTTTTAAGATTTTATTTATTTATTTGACAGAGACAGCCAGCGAGAGAGGGAACACAGGGGGAGTGGGAGAGGAAGAAGCAGGCTCCTAGTGGAGAAGCCTGATGTGGGGCTCGATCCCGGGATCATGCCCTGAGCCGAAGGCAGACGCTTAACGACTGTGCCACCCAGGCGCCCCTCCATTCTAACTTTTAAGATTACGGGATTTATGTTATCTGGATAAGATTTTATGATTCTATTTTAAGCACATCATCCCAGCAAAGAGACAAACAAAGGCTTGGGAATTCACACACTGTTAGTTAGTAGCTGTGTGACCTTGAGCTATTCACTTACCCTATCTGGTCTCCAGTTTCTTGGGTGTTTTTGTTTTTTTGTTTTGTTTTTTTAAGATTTTTGTTTAATGATTTGAGGGAGAGAGAGCATGAGCATAAGCAGGGGGAAGGGTCAGAGGGAGAGGAAGAAATAGACCCTCGCTGAGCACGGAGCCTGATGTGGGACTCCATCCCAGGACTTCAGGATCATGACCTGAGGGGAAGGCAGACGCTTAACTGACTGAGCCACCCAGGCACCCCTGGTGCACCCTCTGTAAGATAGGGATGGGTAATGAGTGTTTTACCTCACCGGGTGGTTTTGAGACCCAGTGGATATAATGGCTTTGTGAAAAACTACAAACTGCTAAATAAGTGTAATATGTTATCATTAGTTTTAGAAAATTACATTAGCTATTTTGAGGTCATTAGAAACACAGAGCTTCTCACCAGTGGTGGTGATGGGGGGTGAACTTGATGTAAGGTAGGTTGCAGATATGAAGTTACGGCAACTTACATTTTGAAACTGCTAAATTGGTAGTGGAACTTGGGCCCAATTTCCTTTATTTTTTATTATTATTATTTTTTGCATCAGCATGCTAGATACTTTTTCACCATACCCCCTACTGAATAAATTTGTTAATCATGCTTAGAGAAATTTCTTTACATTTTTATTATTGATAACATGTACCTGTTCTGGTCTGTGGCTCTTATGAAATTGACTTTCTGATGTCAGAGACTACAATTAAGGGAAAATATTACCAAATCTTGATCTGTTTTCTTTACAGGATTTAGGGGGATTTTTTTGTTTATTTTTATTTATTCTTTAGTTCTTTTAAGTGGGTGGGTGAGGATCTTTCTGAGCAAATAGGATACCAGTTGCTCCTTTATTTTTCCGTTTGCTGAGGTAATTCAATGGACTCAAGTTGAAATAGCAACCTTTTTGTTGCTTTTCCTCTTCACTCATGTTCTTGCTCCTGCCAGCCTGACATGCACTTTTCCTTTATTAAAATCATTTTAGGTTCACTTCAGCTCACCCCTTCCCTATCAACTTCCTCAAAAACTTCTACCCCATGATCTTTCCTTTTTATTTCTTGGTTATCTAAATAAGCTCCATTTTGGGATTATAGTGCTAAATTTGTTGACATATGTTGCTTTTGTTTCCCCGACTGTATTATAGGCTTCCCGAAGTCAAGGATTATCTTGTATCACTGTGTTTTGCATGAAGGTGCACTCATACGCCTGATTGAAAATAATACCCATTTTCCTTCCCACTCCAAACCAGTAATGTTAGCCTAGTCTTGCTGACTACGCAACCAGTCTTCCCGCTTGGAAGGTTTCTTAGCCTCAACAGATTCCTCAAGATGCTATTTGGTTTTGTGATCACAGCCTCTTCATGTCTTCCTGACTGCTGTGCCCACGAGTGCCTGGAAAGGGTGGAAGAGTGAGAAAGCAGTTGATGGATATTTACACAATAAATAGAATCTATAGATTGTTATATAATCCTGGTGCTTGTAGTTCTTAACATGTAATATTAGCTTTACATTTGTGTGTTTTCTTTTAGTTCCTCTGTATAGTTCAAACAGCTGTGATAGAGATTTCTTGAAGGTGTAAACCCCTACCAGTTGTTCTCTATAATCGCTACCTGGTTGGCTAGGTGACTCTGACACACAGTGGGTGCTCACTGTTAGAGTAAATATACTGATGCTGAACCAGTCTCTTGATTTTTAAGTAAAATTTAACTTGGCTAGTGTCCTATATTTTTAACAATGCAGTTCTTTAAATCTAATACCCTAACTTACTGATTTTAGGTTATGGGCAAGAGAAGTTGTTTCCTAGGCTGAGATAAGTCTGCTTCACAGTTCTTCTCTGAGGCCTTTCAGATTTTGGTTGTGATTCTTAAAGTTTCATTAAACTGGATTGGCCAGAAGAAGAAGGAACTTGTCCATTATTCAGACCTACCTGTTTTGTCATGTTGCAGAAGCTATTGGTAATAGTTTTGCAGCTCTGCTTGATTTAAAAAGTCATGTTAGTGGTTTAGAGTGAAAACAAAAACTGCTTGCCACTCTGTTCTTTCATGAGAGAACAGCGTTCATTGTTCAAGTGAACATCTGATTTGAAGGTAGGAGACTTCGGTAGTGGTCTTGACTGTCTTTTCTTTGTGACCTTGGGCGAATAGTTTAACCTTTGTGAGTTTCAAGTGCCTAATCGGAAGTGTGGTTATTGCCACCTAACCTGGATTTAATTGTCATTTGTATGTTAGACACTGTATGTAGGAAATTAGGCTACAAAGCTAGATTGGAACACAGGGCCCTTCCTCACTGGTTCATTGCAGCCTCATTTGTTAACACCCTTCTACCTAGAACATACTTCTGTTACATATATAGACTTGAAAATTTTTGAGGATATGATAGTGTTCCTTAGTTGATTATGAATTCTTTGAAGTCCATCTTCCTCCTTTTTTATCCCTCCAGCACAGTGTCTGGCCTGTATTAAGGAATCTTTGAATGCTTATTAAAGGAACAAGTTTTGTGAGAATAAAATATTGCTGTAGGTGAAAATAATTTGTAATGCTTTAACGTCTTATTTGTTTTGACAGACATTTTGAATCATAGTTGATGCTAAAAAAGATTTTGGGAGTTTTCTTTTTAATCTGTTGGATATGTGTTTTAGAGACTGCAAGTTACTTTAAGTCATGTATTAAAAAATGGGGACAAGCCATTTTATGTTCTTTAATCATCCTTTATTTACATATAATAGTTCAGGCCTTAAATATATTTTGATACGATGCGTGTATTTGTTAAGTACGCAACTGAGTTTTATACATCATTTTTGTTTAGTTTCTTTGTTTCTTTTTTAGAAAGGATATATTTATTTCTATAAATATGATGTTATTACCCATATGTGGATTTTGAAGGCTATTTATAAGCTGAAGTGTCTATCAGCAAGTCTTCAAGACTTGAAGTTACAGCATTTCAATGTGTATTTTAATCAACTTGTTGGCTGTCATAACCAATGAGTTCTACCCTGACTTCAAAACTCCTACTCATTCCACCCGTGGGCAGCATTCTGAATAAATAGATGTACCTTGTGCTGTATCTTCTTAAGGTCAAATTAACTCAATTTGAAGTCCTTATACTGGTAAACATGTGTGATGCCCTGGCAACCCAAAATGAGTTTTTACAGCTAGCCCGTCTGAAATTCACTGTTGAGTTGTAATTTAAGCTGCCTTGTGTCCTTAGAGAGCAGGTTCGTGGAGATCATATGGAGGGCCTCTCCCTCCCCCCTTTTTTTTAATCTTCCTGAAAACCAAGTGCTTGTAGTAGCCTTGTAAATAGTAAATACATGAACATGCTGTAACTTCTGCCATGGCCCCAGTATTTTGTAATCTTGTCTGTTTTGCACCCTTGGCTGCATGCAGTCAGATTGAGCTGCTTGTTCCTCTCTGAACACACTCCAGGAACTTCAGCTTTCTTGCCTGGACTTTGATTGTTTAGTCTGCCTGGATCGACACCCTTCCCTCATCTTGTGTCTCTTGTAGCCGCAGAGACACGCTTCGCTTTTTTCCAGTACGTCCTGTAGTTTTACTCCTCACTTCTCCTTTCCATAACATTTTATTAGTTTTAGTTACTGCTTTCACCATCTGTCTTACATCATTAGTCGCTTACTTCTTCTTAACTAGATCTTTGGCTTCTTGTGATAAAGCGCTCTTTCTCCCATCGCCACGATGGCTGGCACAAGGCTCCTGACCTTCATTATACACGGGAGTCATAGAGTTTGTTTTGGTGACACATTGAGGAACTATATTGTGAAATAATAGTAGCACCGTTTGCCATAGTTGCTGTCAGCTTGCTTATTTTCATTTCTCAGGGTTTGGTAGCTGAGTGTAGGATTTGAGAATATAAATTTTTCAGAATTAAGCTCATGAAAATCCCCATTTAAGGGATTGCTAAGGCACTAGACTATTTTACTGACTTTGTTACCTTAGGTTTAGCATTTGGGAATTATGTTTACTAGCAGGTAAAAATGTATTTATCAATACATATTTATCTAGTGCTTACTGCGTGCCAGGTCTCTGCTGGGAGGAATACAGAAGGTTCTTGTCCTGAGTGCCATGGTTTCATTTCGTTGAAAATCACTTACCTTGTTTGGGGCGCCTGGGTGGCACAGTGGTTAAGCGTCTGCCTTCGGCTCAGGGCGTGATCCCGGCGTTATGGGATCGAGCCCCACATCAGGCTCCTCCGCTATGAGCCTGCTTCTTCCTCTCCCACTCCCCCTGCTTGTGTTCCCTCTCTCGCTGGCTGTCTCTATCTCTGTCGAATAAATAAAATAAAATCTTTAAAAAAAAAAAAAAGAAAATCACTTACCTTGTTGAACTTACTTGGTAACTGTATATAGTATAGTGTTTAGCATAGGGAGGTATCCTGTAGACATTCTAAATGCAGGTTTTCTACATTTAGAAAGCCTGATATGAGAATCTAAATTAAGAAACTGATAAATTAGGGCGCGAAATTTGGCTTTACTGAATAAATTGTTGGAAGTGCCTTCATTGTGCAAATATTTCCTCAGCAACTGATGCATGTGCATATCTGGTTCCAAACCTTCTTGAAAAATGCTGAGGAGAAATAGATTTATAAAATGGGATAATAGATTTATAAAATGGGATCTCTTATGTTGAAGAGATGTGGTACTTTATTGTAGGTGAGTTCAAACTGTGACAGAACACAACATTTAACATCGTGCATATTGTTAAGTACAAAGTTGAGTTTTACACAGTGGATACTCGGAAGCTTAGAGATTCAGTCCTAGGTTGAAGTTGACTAGGTTGAGGAAGACTTCATGGAGAGACTTCAAGTCCCTGGACTTGAACTGGCCTCAGTTGTTTGGGTAGAGAGAGAAGAATGGGGAGTTTAAAAAGGTGTAATTGAGGTGAGGGACTAATGGTCAGATAAACTGGCCCTTTGGAGTAGAGGGTCCACATTTATGAAATAGGAAATCAGGCTGTGACGATTGAGGTTCTTAAATGGGAGAAATTAAGAAATTAGATTTAACAAATAGACATGTTGAGTTTATTGTTGATCCCTGAACAGGCAGTGACGACATGAAAAAAGTGTACAGAAATACTTAATTTGTAAATGATCTATAAAGAAAAAGTGCTTTCAGATCTTATTTAGAGCTTATCTTTCTGTGAAATGGCTCCCCTTTCTAGGACTATATACTCTCGGGGTTATTCTGGTAAGTTTTGAGGTGAAAGAAGCAATGGAGGTAAAACTTCTTGCTTAGTTTCCCTACTTCGTAGTTAGAATACTTCTGTTAAATAAGCAGGAGCTGTCTAAATGACTCCTTTTGCTCCTCTGTTCAGTTCAGTCACAGAGTTCTTCCCCTGTAGTGGAAGCTGGCAGCATTTTGTCTTAACACATTCATCTATTGTTTATTCATTTTTTTTTAAATTCAGAGTACTGTCTGAAAATTAATATAGGATTTTTTGAGTTTCTCAGTAATGTCAGCCCTCTTTATAAAAGAGAAACTTCTGCTAAGTATCTAATGCAGTAAAAAAAGAACACAGTGTTTGAAGAAAAGCAAATTGTGGCTTAAGTATTTACATACTTTTTTTAAAAAAAGGTTTTATTTATTATTTGAGAGAGACAGAGTGAGAGCACAAGTGGGGTGGGGGGCAGAGCGAAAGGGAGAAGCAGGCTCCCTGCTTACAACGCGGGGCCCAGTCCCAGGACCCTGGGATCGTGACCTGAGTTAAAGGCAGACAGACAGCTGAGCCACCCAGGCACCCCTATATACTTTTTTTTTTTTTTTTAAGATTTATTTATTTTGAGAGAGAGAGAGCTCGTGAGCACGGAACCTCCAGCAGATTCTGGAGCCCCGAGAGTGGGGAGCTCAATGTGGGGCTCAGTCCCACAACCCCAAGATCATGAACTGAGCCGAAGTCAGATACTTGACTGACTGAGCCACCCAGGCGTCCCAGTATTTATATACTTTTAAAAAGTGCAAGTTAATATTACCTGTGTTTTGGGGTTTTTTGTTTGTTTTTTCTGGGGGGGAGCGGGAAGGGGAGCAGAGGGAGAATGAGAATCTCAAGCAGGCTCCATGCTCGGCAAGGAGCCTGATGCGGGGATCATGAGCCAAAATGAAAAGTTGAATGCTCAACCAACTGAGTCACCCAGGCACCCCAATATTGGCTGTTTAATCAACTTAAATGTCTTAGTAAAATATTTGCCTAACACTCCAGTTGATGTCATAGTAGACTATTTGTTATCCCTCTTACTTTTATAAAAGTTACACAAAACAGGATTTCAAAATTAGGAAATGAGGTTAGCTGGTGGCTGAAGGGAAACTAAAGATACAGAGAATACTATTTCATTCAGGGGTCTAGTAGCAAGAATATTTAATTTTCTTACAGCAACTTTTGTTTCTAGAGTATTGTAGACATTGCTGATTGCAGTTTGAATTCATCTTATTCCTATGTGGAAATAGAGATGCTAGCAGTTAGTGCACGTTCATGACTTACACCTGTTAAAGCTGTATACACAAAATTTGTGGGGGTTCGTGGACTTTGGAATAAAAACGTTTGTGAAGGCTGTGTGTTTTACTACACTAAGCAACAAGAGTGTCTTTTAATTCAAGGCATTCGTACAGCTTCCTAATTTTTCCTTTATTGAACATGTATTTCCTTGTCTTGTATCCACCTAGGGAGAGCGGCCTAGTCTCAAGGGCATTAGACTTGAAGTCTACCCTCCATTCCAGACCCACAAGCATTTCTGCCTTTCTCCCAGTAGATGGCAACAATTAGGCTGATTTTTGAGAAGCTTTCAGTAGTTCTTAGCTCTGTGATCAGACTAGCTTCCTAATTATTTCTCAACTGTCATTAGGAACTTCGGTGTTAATTTACACATTTTGACCTCAAAATACTTTTCTCAGAAAACTAGACTGTTAATTGCAGAGTTCATTCTTTTTTTTTTTTTTTTTTAACCTTACTCTTCAGCCGGTCTTTTGAAAAGTTTGCCCTTCCAGTTGCTCCTATGAGGTAAGACTTGGGGAATTTCAGCCTTTGGTGTGGCACTGTAAGATAATCTGCTTCTGCCTCTTTGAACCATCTAATATTACTTTTCAGCTGCCTGTATATTAGGCCATGCCATTTATTCTCCAGGTATCTTCTCGTTACACAAACTAAGTATCCTGAAAGGAATCATGGAAGAGATAGTAAACCATTATTTGGGATCTTTGTTGTGGCACTGGTTTTAAGTGATACTCAATTTATAGTTCTTGAATCAGCTAAGGAATCGGTAAACTTAATGTTTGCTGGAATAGCAGTATTTTCTGTTGGACGGACTTTCAACTCAACTCATGCGTTTACTTCCATTCCGCGTGCATTAGTTCTTGTTACTAAAAAAGAAAAATAAGATGATTCATAATGCACAATTAACTTTTCAGAGTGTCCTATATTTAGAAATACTTAGAACTTTTTGCCGGATGCCTCCTGAGTTTATTTAAATTTTTAATGCGATAGTAAAAGATTTGGGAACTTTCCATATTAAGAGTTTTAAAGTTAGGAATGGCTTCATCTGTAGTTCTTTTAAGGGACATATAGTCAGAGACTTAGTAAAACAATGGTTCTAAAAAAACATTCTGCAATTATGTCTGTTTTACAGTCCAGTATTAGAGTCATGGTCCAGTGGAAGGAATTAGGCTGCTTTCAGCAACTGCTGCATTTATCTTTTAGAGGTGTTGCTTAAATTGCATTAGCAATACTCAGACCTAGAAAAATACTCCTGTAAGGTGTCTGTGCTCTCAGCGTAGGTAGTCTGAGGTTAGCAGTGGACATAGAATTAATGTGTATGAATAATAAGAAAATGGTTTGTATTATAAATCTTTTTGAATACTTATTTAAAGCCCTAAGTCAAGATTTAGGATTAGGAAAATATGTAAGATGTGGTCCTTGGCCTTGAGTTTATCGTTTCATTAGGGAAGGAGATAAAGTTGGGAACAAAAGGAACCATAAAGACTCTTAAACTGAATTTTAAGACATTATTCAGATGTCTTATCAGGTGAGTAGCTGTTAGGTAAAAGTATTACTCAGATGTTTCTGAGAATAGTTAAACCTTCATCCATGTATATACTTGATCACATTTAATTCCAAATTCAATTCCTTGTTATCTTTCTGATGTGGCTTTCACTATAAATATGTATAATATAGTCTAACAGTGATGTAGACCAGTCTAGTGGTGTGGGAGATGAATGGGATCAGAATAATAAGAAAAGGCTGAATGAATAATAGCAACAGCAACCAACCCCTATCGAATCCTTCCCTTGGCTCACTGGTACATAGATTAATCTCCACTGTAGGAGGGATGGGAAATGGGGAGGTAGGTGGGCTGGGGATGGATGGGTAAGGGGGTAAGTAGAAGAGAGTTGGACATTCCAGACGAGAAGTGTACTGAGGGTGGATGAGAGTCTGCTTCAGAAGAGGGTAGAATTTTTCAGTGGCCAGGGAGGTACTGAGTAAATAAATACAATCTAGATGCTTTTTTTATTTTCTGTGTTAATTTAAGTGAGTTTTTTGCCCCATAACTTTACGTAGGGAGAATGTACCATAGTCTTCCTATGCTTTAAGTATCATTGGGTTATTCATAACCCCAATTGGAATAACAGGAAATACATAAATACAGTATAATGGAAAATAAGATGAAAGTATGAGCCAGTTAATACCCATGCATACATTTACATGAACATTTTTCTTTTTAAAGTTGGCATTTTTATCATGAAACTTTAGTCAGTTTTCATAAACACTCTTGCTTTTTCATGGCTGTACACATTTATATATTTTGCAGGCAGTGCCCTATACAAAGGATATGGGCCTTGAAGCCAGAAACTCTGATTTAAACAAGATCCTCCCTGTTCTGTGTATGTGATCTTGGATAAGTCATTTACCCTCTGAGGCTTAGTTTTCTTTTGTATAAAATGGGTTGGTGTTAGGATCTTAACATAAGTAGCATAAGTAGTGTATCCTTGAATGGTAGCTGCAGCTGTTTTTATTTATAATGATGAAGAAAAAAATGTATATTAATTTGGATGGTTTAGAGGAAGGCTTATACACTGCCATCCAGAACCGAGGTCAGCAAACTTTTTTTTACAAGGCGCCAGACAGCAAATATTTTTGGCTTTGTGGATCATGTAGTCTCTGTTGTGTTGTAATTAATTGGCTGTTGCGGGGCAAAAGCAGCCATTGCCTTTCTTTTAATAAAACTTTATTTACAAAAGAAGTGGTGGTGCAGATTTGGCCTGTCTGCCATAGTTTGCCAACTCCTGCTCCAGAGTCTGACATGCTGCCTTTCCTTGGTTCATAGGAATTGGAAATGACATCTATATGTCTTAAAAGATACTGTGATAATGTCTAAATGATAAAGGAATTTGGTATAAGTGGCTAAGAGCAAAGACTGGGAGGATTTAATTTAAACCCTGGCTGTGATAAAATTAACTTTGTGACCTCGGGTCAGTCACTTTATTTTGGCTTCAGTTTGTGCATCTGTGAAATGGGAATGATAGTGATACCTATTTTAGGTTTGTTGTGAGGATTAAATTGGTTACTACGTAAAACTTTAAAACAGTGTTTGGTAAAGGATAAGTGCTTCTTGGCGTTATTATTGTTAACTATTCTTTTTGAGAGGAAGCTTTTCCTTTCCTTTGTTGATAGTCTATCTAAAAAGATAGGTTTGAGGAGATGGATTTCTCTGATAACATCTTGGAATTCCCTGAGTGGTAGAGTTGAAGGGTTGAAGGAGCTCATTTGACAGTATGGGTGGACTCATCAGCAGGATGAATTTGGGTTCTGGTTTCCTGGTGGTTTGGTCCTGGCCAAATTATTAAGGTGTAAAGTATAGAAAAATTGTACTTTATAGAATTCTTTTGAGTTTTTAGTGAGAGAGAAGTGCTTAGCACGGTGCCTTGTTCTCTGTGAGGTGATCAAATGGTAGTTGCTATGTTACAATTTTTTTGATTAGGGTATTGGCTCCTAGAAGGAGTTTAATAGTAGCTTTTATTCTATAGAAAAGAACCATATAATAGTTCTTTTTAAATGACTTATTTTCACAGTTGCTATAAATGTATGAAATTACAGTTAACAGTGTGTGAATTTATTGTTTTTCAGACGTCATAATTTAGGTGTTAGTAAATGTAATGGACAAAAAATGAAACAAGAAGAAACCAGAGAGGGAGACAAACCATAAGAGACTCTTAATCTCAGGAAACAAACAAAGGGTTGCTGGAGTGGAGGGGGGTGGGAGGGATGGAGTGGCTGGGTGATGGACATTGCGGAGGGTGTGAGTGCTGTGTGTTGTGTAAGACTGATGAATCACAAACCTGTACCCCTGAAACAAATAATACATCACATGTTAATAATAACAAAAATTAAAAATTAAAATAAATAAAATGGTACTTTAAAGATTGAATGGAAAAATATCTCTGACCTGGACTAACGTGAAGTGTTTTGAAAAGGTTTTGGGGAAAGTATATTTGATCCAGGTACAGAGGTTCTATCATTGCTAATTATAGCCCTTTTGACTACAAATAATTTCAGTATAATGTGTGATATGGCTTAAGTTTTTTTTAATATAACTTCAGAAATAAAAATGTTATTAAAGTAGTATAAAGAATATCCCATATTTCCTTTATCCAGTTCTAAGGTCATGTTTTTTTATTGTTAGAGGATAAATCTGTTTTCTCTTTTAAAAGATTTTTTTAGGGGTGCTTGGGTGGCTCAGTCAGTTAAGCATCCGCCTTTGGCTCAGGTCATGATCCCAGAGTCCTGGGATCCAGGCCCGTGTTGGGCTCCCTGCTGAGCAGGAAGCCTACTTCTCCCTCTCTCTCTCTGCCTGCCGCTCTTCCTGCTTGTGCTCTTTCTCTCCCTCTCTGTCTGTCAAATAAATAAATAAAATCTAAAAAAAGTTTTTTTAATCAATAAAAAGCTTAAAAACACGCAACTTTTTTTTTAAAAGAAATACACGTAAAATCTGCTGAAAAAAGGTCAATGCAGTAAACACATTTTTTTTTCATGTGGCTACTTTTCAGAGTATTGCGAATGCGTTTTGTGCTTGACTCTAGGCCATCATTAGTGAGCATTATTATTGGCAGTTGGACAGTCCGAAATGGCCTGCTTTTTAAGTGAATTAGTTGCTTTGTATAGTGAGTGAGCCTTGCCCTTTCCTTACTGGTTGGTGGGCTTGTATGTTGAGGTACTCTGTGTGTCCCATCCTGCTTCCCCCAGCTTTTAATGTGTTGAGTTGCAAAACTGCTAGAATTGAGCATTAAGCAGGTAAGTTCTGAGCGAAGGCTTGCATCCCATGGCTTTAAGAACGTGATAATTCTAGTAGCTTAAAGATACTTTAAAAAGTATATTCTCAGCACTTTTCTCCTTAGTTGAGGGGATCAATAAGGCCTTTTAAGAAGATACTTTAAACCTCTTGTTTCTGAAAATAGTAAAATAAGTGAGAGCCTTATTCTGCAACAAGTGAGGGCCTGTTGTGTGCCCGGCAGACATACTGTACAAAACTTTGGACCTCAACTTTCAACATACAATCTCTTTTTTCTTCCTAAATGCCCTGTCTGCCTTTGCCTGCTGTTCCTTAGTGATGACTCCTACTGTCTGTACTTTTGCCTTCTTGAAGAGTCTTAGGTAAGTGGACTTAAACATAAAACAAACAAATCTCGTTTTAAAGGGTAGTTTTAGATTCATTAAAAAAAAGTTGCAGAGATGGTTACCTTGTACTCCTTACCCAGTTTTCCTTTTGCTAAGATCTTAAGATTAGTATATTTTTGATTCAGCTAATGAACCAGTATTGATACATTATTACTCCCTATACATTATTTGGATTTCCTTAGTTTTCTTCACCTAGTGCCTTTCTGTTCCAGGATCTCATCCAGTGTGCCACATTACATTTAGTGAGCATCTTTTAATTTTTGATTTATTTCTGATAATAAAGTACAGACTAAGTGATAGTTAAAACTTGAATAAAGAAAAACATAAAGAGAAAATTAAGAACCGATCTGTAATCTCTACCTGATACAACTAGTACAGACGTTTCTGTGTTTTCTTCTAGCTTTTGTTTTAATAAAAATGCGTCCATATTATGTTTTTCTGCATATTATTGTATGATGAACATTTTCCTATTTTGTTACTCTTTTTTGTTTGCTTTATATTTACTCTACCATAATTTATTTAACCTAATTCTTTTGTCAGGTTTTTAAAGAACTATTGTTAATGCTACAAGGAATAGCTTTGTATCTAAAACCAAGTTTTAATTTTTTGTGTTATTTTTTATTTTTTTAGAGAGTGCACGTGCTGATCAGCGGGGTGGGAGGGGCAGAGAGAGAATCCTAAGCAGACCCCTGCTCTGCGAGGAGCCTTTCAGGGCTCAGTCTCATGACCCTGAGACCACAACCCAAGATGAAATCAAGAGTCTGACACCTAACTGGCTGAGCCACTCCCTAAAGCCAGGTTTTTAAATGAGGGATCTCTGTCTCTTATCTTTGTATTAACTTGGAAAACGTTCTTGTGTGTGTGAGAGAGAGATGTGTGTGTGCTCATAGCATTTGGTCAAAGAATCAGAATGCTCCATACGACTCCTGTCTGTCCTGGCTCTTGCCCACCGCTCTGACGTGAGCTCTTCTTTCACCTGTTAGTGGCTCTCCCTGTTGCCTGGAATGCTCTTCCAGATCTTACATATCTGTCTCCTCATGCATGAGGTCTTGGCTCAGATATTACCCCTCAAAGAGGCCTTTCTTGGCTACCTTATCCATAATAACTCTTTTTTCTGATAGGAACATTTTGCCTGCAAATAATAGAAAACTTGACTAACTGGACCTTAAACAGATCAGGGTTTATTTTTCCTCATACAACGTGGTTCAGATACACAGTGGTTCCCGCAAGGCTCACGCTCTGTGTTTCTGCTCTGCCGCTCTCAGCAAGTGGTTCTCCTAGATAACCAGATAGCTCTGTCATGGCTTGAAGTCTTTCATTCCATCACATTTGAGGCAGGAAGGCAAAGATGGGACCTTTTTTTTTTTTTTTTTAAAGTAAGCCCTTTGCCCAGTGTTGGGTTTGAATTCACAACCCCAAGATCAAGAGTTGCATGCTCTCCTGCCTGAGCTACCCAGGTGCCCCATGGGGCCTTTTTTTTTTTTTTTTTTTTTTTAAATACAGAAAGCAAAAGTATTCCTGAAGGATGCTCAGCATACCTCACCATACCTCTTATTTGGGGAGAGCTAGGGCATACCTCTGGCAAAAATAAGAGTAATGGTGTCATATGAATATAAGTTTAAACCACTGGCTTTTAAATGCTTTTGATCTTCAATCCGTGATAAGAAGTGCCCTCCTTTGCTTTACCAGTGTATGTGTAGAAATGTGTACGTAACTGAAGTAAATGTCAGACAGTACTTAAGCATTAAGCAGGCTGCTATTCTCTATTTCATTTAAAACTTATGACCTTTTAAGTCCAAGAATTCTTAACCTTTTCTTGTGGTATGGACCCTTTCACAGTCTTAAGCTGTGGACTCCTCAAAATAATTTTAAATTCCTACAATAATTGCATAAGACAAAACCCCCAATATATCAAATATTGAAATCTAGTTCTTAAACTGTTAAATCAGTATGCTGTAATATGTAATACTTATTTCTTTATTAGGACTTTTAATAACATGATCTAGCAGCTGTTCAAAGCAGTGAGGGGTGTAAATGATATTTTGAGGTATCTGCAACAATTGTAATGTGATAGGATAATATCTGTGATTTCTCTTGGTACAAAGCCAAAGGTACTGCCAATAATGCTGTGGTTTGTTGCCTATTCAGGATAGAAGGAAATGTTAAATTTCAGTTAGAGGTTAGTGAAATTATTTTTTTCAATCCAAGTTCATGAACTCCTGACTGTGAACCCCTGGTCTAAATTGATTTCAAGGCCCTAATCTTAAGTTTGAGAAAAAATACTGGCTTTGGCCCAATCATGACTCATCCCTTAGGGCCAGGGAGTAGCCTCCTTCCTGAGAGGTGAAGGGCTTTGTACCCCCTATAAGGCAGGATTCTTTTAGCAGGGAAGAGTGTGGAATAGATGGAATTTGGGTAGGGATTGTTATCTTCTGCCTTCTCCTGTCTGTAGTCCCCCCTCCTTTATTCTCTCTACCAATTGCTTAATTTTCCTCCCAGTACTATCCAGTGTTGTTAGTTAGTTAGGTAAATACCGCTGGGGAGAGACTACTCTTTGGTAAGTAATTGAGTAGCTGAGTAAGACCTGGCACTCCCATATCCCAACAGGTCTTGGCTTTAGTGTCCCCTCATTCTTCCCTCCCTTCCAAAAAACCAGTGCGACCCTTGTAAAGGCTTAAATGTGAGGAAATGTAGGTAAAGGTACTGCTTTGAAGTGCTCTACACGGAGGAGGTGCTTCTCCTGGTGGACTGGTGTAAAATGACTTGTGTCCATGCGGTTCCCCACCGGAGCAGAGAGATTTTTTCTTAATTTGTACATGAGGAATAAAAGAATTACTCAGTAAAGAGTTCTAGTCTGAGGACATTAATGTAAACCTCCCTGGAGTTAACAGTATGGCCCCACCCCCACCTTCATTTTTAAATATTTTTATCTTTCACTTCAGGGCAATCTGCTTTTCCTTCAGCAGGCATTTTTTTCTTTTCCTTTTTAAAGTGGGTCGCGCCAAAACTGATTAATGCAAATTCTTGAAGCACTGGTTGTTATAGTTTTGGATTTTTTGTCTTGTTTTGCTTTAACTTGGGTGGTTAACTACAGTTCATTTTAAAGTTTCCTTAAAGCAATATTTCTGACTTAAAAGACACATCAGTGCCTTTTGCACAGTTGGACTGCAAACATCTGTTGATTGAATATATTTTTACAAGTCTACATATCTAGAATATCTGCCCCTCAGTCTTAAGGTTATGTTAAAGTTTTGATAGAAAGTAAACTAGTGCTTCCATTTGGATCACTGGACCTTCTGAGTCCTAGAGGAACTTCTTTTGGAACAGATAAGTGATATTATCCATGTTGGATTTAATTATTCTTGTTTGCTTTAGAAAAAGTTAATAAATGCTTAAGTTGATCCAACATTAGGTATTGTGGAGTATTGTTGTTAGTTCTATGTAAATACTTTTGGTTTTCATTTTATTTTTATATTTAACAACATTGTTGGGAAACAAGAAAAAGTTATTGACTTTCTAACCAGTGTAAGGACTATGAAGTGGAAAAGGCATCATTACTTTATTAGAATAGAGAATAGGAAGATGGGTAAGTAGTGAAGAAATTGGATTATCAGTCAGGTTTAGTAAATGCATTAAAAAATATGTTCCATTCTACGTAGGAGTCTTTTCATTCTTAACAAATGATGATTATTTGTCTTTAAAATGTCACTTGGTTTATAGTACCTTTCAGTACCGGTTGGGAAGAGTCTGGCGTGTTACATTTTATTTGTTGACATATTTGAAGATCTAAAAGCAGCAGCTTTAGAATTTTCCTTTTTATGCAATACTTTGGAAGGCAGGAAACACTTTCAAAGCAAAACAGAATTTTTTTAAGCAGCTCTATCCAGATATGTAATTCCTATGCCATACAATTCACCCATTTAAAATCCACAGCGTTTTTAATATATTCACAGAGTTGTGCAACCATCGCCACGGTCTAATTTCAGAACATTTCGATGCTCCAAAATAAGCCCTGTACTCATTGGATTCTGTAAACTTCTAGGTTAAGTTTTAGAAATGACAATTCAGATGTGATGTGCTGTCTTTCTGTTAGTTAAAATCATACTAATTAAAAAAAAAACAAACTAGCCTTACCCATTTTGTAGAATGGGACTACAGACGGAAACTACTTGGTACTTGGATTTATCCTCCAAGGGGGGTTCATCCCTTTTGATAATTTTTCTACTTGAAATTATTATTTGAATATAAACAGCCTGTTAACTAGAAACTATGCATATTTATTGACTGTAACAGTGTCACTTGGACAAGGCTGGTTAGGAAACTGTTCTTGGAAGATGCCAAATTTACTTCAGAACCAAACTCAAGAGTGCTGCTCCTACCTGGTAGCGAGCCGTTTGTCAGTTCTTTTTGATATTTCCAGGTAGAAGTCCAACTAACAGGTAAAAATTGAATTTTTGATTGGCTTCTACAAACTTCCATTCATTTTCTTACTATTTAGAAGTTTATACAAGATGTTTTGAAAGACATCAGCACTTTCTACATTACTGTCTTTGATATGCAGTTTGGTTGGCAGAGTTTAGGTGTGAATTAGGTCTTTGGTATTTCTTTTGTCATTTCAGTTGTTGGGGTGTTTTCAGATTTCCCTCTTAGACTCCTCTCTGGCTGTTTCTTGTTCATTTATTCGTTCATTCAATTACGTTTCCAGGCCTCTCTGAAGCTGTCTCTCTGAAATGCTGTCTTCCCGCCCCCCTCTCTTCTGGGCACATACCTGTTTATCAGTAAGAATTTTCATATCTCCACACTCTGAGAAGTGTATGGCCTCCCCTAAGGAAGGCTTGGGTTGTTCTTCTGTAATAGGTGCATCCACTAGTAGTAAGTCGGTTTTCACTCTAGTTTTTTGTCCACAGTTTGGTCTTTCGTTGGTCTGAGCTTCCCAGAGTTCCTTTGAGTCTTGCATGCATCCTACCAGAGATTCTAACGTCATTACTATCTGCTCACCTCACTTCCTTTAAAAGAGGACTAGGGCTAGCTGATGTCTCAGCACAAAACGATATCTTCCTTAACCCTTTTGCCAGTTCTGGTTTATTCTTACTGGTGATTCTTCTTTTCCAGAACAAATGCAACGGTCCTGTCTTATGTTTTGGCATTGCTTCCTCTTTCTACCTCTCCTCTAGTTTTGGCTATTTTTCTTATTACTTGTGGGCAAAAAATGACTGCACATAGAAATTTGGTGGCTGTGGTTTCGTTCAGTTCTCTTTCTCTTGCTTTTACTGCTACTACAAGTTGGTACTTGTATTAGATGTTTTTCATCTCAGTATTTTTCTTCTTTAAATTTTAATAAAGGATGGGAAAGAAAGGTACTAAATTTTATGATTTTTTAAATGATTTCTTGATGATTTTAGTGTATTCAGCAATGCTTTTTGGTACAGTTTTTAGAGTGGTATCTTACTTTAGTGGTACCTTATGTGTTATCACTTAATGTTGTTTTTTTTTCACTTAGGGTTATGTATAGCATATAACAAGTCGAAAGTTACAAACTGGGTTTGATGCATATGAATTTATATTTTAAAAAAAAGATTTATGTATTTCTCTTAGAGAGTGAGTTATCGAGAGAGCAGGGGTGGGGTGGGGTAGAGGGAAAGAATCCCAAGCAGACTCCCTGCTGAGCATGGATCCCAATGTGGGGCTTGATCTCACGACCCTGAGACCACAACCCAAGCCAAAATCAAGAGTCAGCCGCTGAATTGATTGAGCCACCCAGGAGCCCCTGAATTTATACTTTTAAAAGGCATCATAAAAGAAAATTGGTCTGAGAGGAGACTGGAGTTCTAATCTGATTTCAATTTTAGATACTTGAGCATTGATGAATTTCTTTTGAATCTCTTCTGTTAGATAGGAGTAATATTTGTTCTTGCTATAACTCTGGGAGTGTTAAGATTAAAGAGAGAGACATACGTTACAAGTATACAAGGTACTCATATAGAACAACAGTATACAAAAACTTTATAGTTTTGTCTTTGTTATCAGAGAAAATGGTGAATCTCCATGAATGAGTCAGACTTAAAAGAACATCTGAATTTGGAGGCATAAAAAATAAACTAGGACTTAAAGTTTTTTTTTTAAGATTTATTTATTTATTTATTTGACAGAGAGAGAGAGAGAGCCAACGAGAGAGGGAAAAAAATAAACTAGGACTTAAAGTTTTTTTTTTAAGATTTATTTATTTATTTATTT
This sequence comes from Ursus maritimus, assembly GCF_017311325.1. Lineage (NCBI taxonomy): Eukaryota > Metazoa > Chordata > Mammalia > Carnivora > Ursidae > Ursus > Ursus maritimus. Next base: position 9,515,086 of record NW_024423343.1, read on the forward strand.
GACAGAGAGAGAGAGAGAGAGAGAGCCAACGAGAGAGGGAACACAAGCAGGGGGAGTGGGAGAGGAAGAAGCAGGATCCCAGCGGAGGAGCCCGATGTGGGGCTCGATCCCAGGACTCTGGGATCACGCCCTGAGCCGAAGGCAGATGCTTAACGACTGAGCCACCTAGGAGTCCCTAAAGTAAAGATTTTATTAATTTATTTGTCAGAGAGAGAGAGAGGGCGCACATGCACAAGCAGGGCGAGTGGCAAGCAGAGCAAGCAGAGGGAGAAGCAGGCTCCCCGCTGAGCAAGGAGCCGAATGCGAGACTCCATCCCAGGACCCCTGTGATCATAATCTGAGCTGAAGGCAGATGCTTAACCAACTGAGCCACCCAAGTGTCGCCCCCCCCTCCCATTTTTTAAGATTTTATTTAAAAAGTAAACTGGGGCTTAAAAAAAAATTCAGGGGCGCCTGGGTGGCTCAGTCCTTAAGTGTCTGCCTTTGGCTCATCAGGCTCCTCCCCTGGGAGACTGCTTCCTCTCCCACTCCCCCTGCTTGTGTTCCCTCTCTCGCTGGCTGTCTCTCTCTCTGTCAAATAAATAAATAAAATCTGTAAGAAAAAAAAATTCAGCACTGTGTCACCTAAAGTTACTATTTGAGATCAGCTACCCATGTTTGTCTATTGAAATCTTTTAAGAATGGAATGAGGAAGCTGAGCCTCAGGAGCAATTAACTGTGAAACCAATAGCGCAGATATTCTTACCTGTTGTCTCTACTCTGGGTGTGTCTGCTTTACCTCTCTCAAGACTGCTTCCTAATGTGGCTGTCTTAAACATAATACTAGACTTTATCATTAACCATCTAGGTACTCAATCTGAGTACCTTGGGGAAGGACTCTGAGTGGTTCAGCATAGAGCATTTACAGAGTCCTGAACCCTCGTTAACTTGTGGTAGATGTTGTGGGATACAGGGGCTTGTCATGTAGTATGTTAACAGCTTCTATAAGAGTCTGTGAGACTACATTGAATAGAGAGAGAAAAGGATGAACCATGGCTGTCTAGTACATGTATTCCCTTGTAGTATTTAATGACATATCTAAATTTGCAAAGTACTGTGGAGGTCTTCAGAGTTGTAATATGCAGAAGCATCGAGATTTAAGGGAATATTTTTAAAAACTCGAATACACAAGATTTCAGGTGAACTTTAGTGGGGGCAAGTGCAAGGTAATGAATCAGAGAAGAATCGATCTAAACCTTGCCAGTGGATAATGAACTTCGAGTTAATTGCCATTTGACTAGTAAAAGTATTTAGATACTGCTCTGGAAGTGTGCTTACTTTCCCACTGTGGGATATTCTAGTCCTATTTTTGCTATTGATTTCTATTCATTTGTATTCATTGTGGTCAAAGAATATGCTCTGTGTGATTTCAGTTCTTTGAATTTGTTGGTTTACTGTATGAGGCCCAGTGTATGGATAGTTTCTGTCAGTATTCTATCTGTGCTTGAAAAGAATGTCATTTGCAGTGTTATATTTGTCCCCATTAAGTCTATTGATCGTATTATTGTTCACATCCGTATCCAAACTAATTTTAGTCTTTGGTTGTCTTGTTAATATCAGTTACTGAGAGAGGTGTTTTAACATTCTGGATTTGTGTATTTTTCAGTTTTTGTTTTAAGGTTTTAAGAGCTGATGAAGAATTGCTATCTTCCTGGGGCACCTGAGTGGTTCAGTTGGTTGAGTGTCCAACTCTTGTTTTGGTCAGGTCATGATCTCAGGTCTTGGGATCTAGCCCCGAGTTGGGCTCTGTGCTCAACAGGGAGTCTACTCGAGATTCTCTCCTTCTCCTTCTGCTCCTCCCCTGCTCATTCTCTCCCTCTTCTCTCTCAAATAAATAAATAAATAAATAATTCTTTACGAAAAAGGGAATTTCTATCTTCCTGAATTGAATCTTTTATCATTATGAAGGAACTATTTTTTTAAAAATTATTTACTTTTACTTTATTTTTTTAAAGTAAGCTCTATACCCAGTGTGGGGCTTGAACTCATGGCCCCGAGATCAAGAATCACATGCACAGATTGAGCCAGCCAGGTGCCCCCTGAAGAAACCATTTTTTATCTCTAGTGATGTCTTTTTAAAACTTGTAATGTCAGTTTTTTAACACTAATAAACTACGCCAGCTTTTTTTGTCTAGTGTTTGCATGATATTTTCTAACTTCTTACTTCATTTCTCTATCCTGGTGTTTTAGATCTGTCTCTTCTAGTTGAAATGTTTTGAAAGTCCAACCAGAGATTGAATTTTACCATGTTATTTTCTAATTTGTTGCCCTCATTTGAATTTATTGTTTTTAATAGATGTATGATGCTAGTCTTTGGTTACTTTAGAAACTAAAATAGTATATCTAACAAGGTGTATAATGAACTGGTACCTTCACTTGCAGAAAACACAAAGACCTCAGAATAGTAACTCAGTTTACCAAGCTCCTGTTGGCTTTAAGATATTGTTGTCATTTTACTTTAATCCGTTTTTAAAACTTTAGATAGTATAATTTCATAGAATTAGTGTTCGTTTACATTTATCTGTTTGTCACCCTCATTTATTCTTGCATCTTGGTAACTATATCAGGGTCATTTTCTTTTTATTGCTGGTGGAAAAACTCGGTTTTTAATCTGGCAAAAGCTTAATTCTTCTTTTAAATAACTATTTATTTGTGAGGAGGGGGGAAAGAGGGGCATAGGAGAGAGAATCATAAGCAGGCTCCACTCCCAGGGTGGAGTCCGACGTGAGACTTGATCCCCGACCCTGAAATCATGACCTGAATGGAAACCAAGAGTTGTGTGCTTAACTGACTGAGCAACTCTGGGGCCCCAAAAGCTTAATTCTTTAAAGATAATTTCATTTGGTATAGAATTCTCAATTGGCATGTATCTTTAGTGTGCTGAAGAAAATAAAATTCCACTGTCTTCTGGCTTCCATTGTTTCTTTCAAGAGGTCAGCTGACAGTCTGTAAAAAGTAATTCCCTCCTTTCCCTTGTGCTGTAAGATTTTTACTGTCTTTGGTATTTTGTTTCATTACATATTTTCATTATGGCATGTCTAGGTAAATGTCTTTATATTTATCTTGTTTAATCATTTGGGCTTCCTGAATTTAAGGGTTGGTATCTTTTCACCAATGCCAGAAAATTCCAAGCCAATAAATGTTTAGATATGCCTCACCATGTCTTTGTTCTTGTACTTCTGAAATTGTGACTAAACATATGTTTGAACATTTTACTTTTATCCTTATTATATCTTCTTTATTTTTAATCTTTTGGCTTCTATGCTGCATTCTGTGTAATTTATATCTTAATGCTTTGCCTAACTTTCTGCCAGACCTGTCTGTTGAGTTTTATTTTTATTTGCATATTAGAAATTCTTTTTGGTTCTCTTTCAAATCTGTCCCTTTGAATAGTTTTTTTTTGGTTACCTTTAGTTTTTTCAGTTTTGGCCTTCGTATCTTTAAACAGAGAGCATTTTGTTTAAGATTTGTCTGATAACTCATCTGAAATCTGTGTGACTGTTTCTGTTGTTTGTTTTTGCAAATCCTTGTTCACAGTACCTTGTTTACTTACGTGTACTCTGTGGTGTTCACTGTCTGTAGTTTATTTGTAGAGGCTTCCTGAAGCCTGGAATAGAGAAGATGTGCTTTGCTTCTGTCAGGGATATAGGTACACTAAGACTTTGCTACCCAAAGTGTAGCCCTTGGGCTGGCAAGGGAGCTTGTTAGAAATGCAGCATTTCATGCCCGTACCTGTATTTTAATAAGAATCTGTATTTTATTTTTATTTATTTATCTATTTATTTATTTATTTTATTTATTTGTTTTTTAAAGATTTTATTTATTTATGTGACAGAGAGACAGCCAGAGAGAGAGGGAACACAAGCAGGGGGAGTGGGAGAGGAAGAAGCAGGCTCCCAGCGGAGGAGCCCGATGTGGGACTCGATCCCAGAACGCCGGGATCACGCCCTGAGCCGAAGGCAGACGCTTAACGACTGCGCTACCCAGGCACCCCTATTTATTTATTTTTTTTAAAGATTTTATTTATTTATTTGACAGAGACAGCCAGTGAGAGAGGGAACACAAGCAGGGGGAGTGGGAGAGGAAGAAGCAGGCTCCCAGCGGAGGAGCCTAATGCGGGGCTCGATCCCAGAATGCCGGGATCATGCCCTGAGCCAAAGGCAGACGCTTAACGACTGAGCCACCCAGGCGCCCCAAGAATCTGTATTTTAATGAGATCCCCAGGCCACTCTCAGGCAGGCTGAATATTGAACAGCCCTGCATTAAAAAATTGACAAGATTGGGAAAATTCTGGTTTCAGGTTTCTTGGATTATTCAGATTATTGAAATTTCAGATTATTCAGAATATACTAGAAATCTTGTAAATTCATGTACAGATTTTCAGATACAGGTTTTTTAAATTTTCTTTTTATCTCCCTCGATGACTCCTTCTGTCCTCACTGCTTAGCAGCAAGGTGATTTAGCAGTTGGGTGGGATGGGGATAGGCATATATCCGGTCATCTCAGTCCTCAAGGTATAGCCCAGAGTGGTGTTTTTTATTTTGTTTTGTTTTGTTTTAATTATAAAGACTAAAATTTGAAATAAGATTAGGTTCCTGTAGTTTGGGTTTGGAGAGTCAAGTGGGAAAATCTTTATAAAGAAGTGATCAACATCATTAATAAGGAAATAAAATTCAAACAGTGAGATACCACTACACATCCATGAGAGTGGCTCACTTTTAAAAGACTGATAACACCGTGTGTTGACAAGGTCATGGAGCAACGGGAATTCAAATACTTATTGGTAGGAGTGTAAAGTATAGCTGCTTCGGGAAAGGTCTGATGGTTCCTTTAGAAGTTAATCATAAACGATGATCTAGAGATCCTACTCTTAGTATTTATTTAAGAGAAATGAAAGCATATGTTCATTGAAAGACTTGTAGAAGAGTGTTTGTAGCAGCTTTATTCATAATGGCCCAAACCTAGAAACAGTCGATGTGCCCATCAACAGAAGAATGGATAAACAAAGTGATCTAATCCCCTGGGGGAATGCTCCTCGGCAGTACATACTGATGCACTCAGCCACATGAGTGAATCTCAGCATATACTGAATCAGAGAAGCTTTGTACAGGAGTACACATTCTGTGGTTCAATTTACAGGAAATTGTATAAGAGGTAAAACTGATCTCTGGTGAGAAAAATTAGAATGGTGGTTTTTAGAGTTGGGAGAAGTGCAGGATTGATTGGCTAGGAGCGCAAAGAAACTTTCTTGGGTGATACTCTAGCTTGATAAGGGTTTAGGCTACACATTTATTTAGGACTTAGGTGTATACATTTGACAGTTCATTAAGTTTATACTTAAGATTTGTACATTTCATTGTATGTAAATTTAACTGAAAACTTGAAACAAAATTTGCACCCTAGTTAATGATACACACAAAGTATAATGATGTCTGCAGCTTACTTTGAAATGCTTCAAAAATAGGATGGCTGTTTGGCAGACAGGGATGCATCAGTGAATAGATAGGAGATCAGCAGACTGCTACTCCTGAAAGCTTAGGTGATGGAACTGTGGGTATTTATTGAGCAGTTCTCAAGTTTTTGTATTTTGAAAATTTCATAATTGTTGGGGAGAAGAAGGTAGTGAGAAGTGAAAAAGATTACAATGAGTTCAGGAAGGGAATTGGATTTGTGCAACTAGCCCTTTTTTACACATTTTCAATTTGTATTTGTGCCACTTTAAGAGCAGTAACTATTCTTTTGATTTAAAAATGGCTTTTAATTTTTTGATTTAATCATTTTATTTCAGCCGAGAAAATTTTGTTTAGGCTAGAAAGCATGAGAACCACTGGTCCATAACTACTTCAGCATGCCGAAGACTTGTAACTCACCATCATTGCTGTGTGTCTCCACTTACATATATGTAAAAGATCCAGTGCTCAGTTTAGAAGAAGGGCTTTTGTTCATATAGTTTTTTGGTCCACATGGGCTAGTTTCACTTTGTTTTCATTGTATTCCATGTTTACATGTTATTTACGTGTTCTTGCTTAAGGTGCTATCAGTCAGTACTTGAGATTTATTAGCAGGATGTTGAAGTGCGGACTGCCTGAAGTGGAGGCGTTTTGTCTTTTGCTCGAATGGAGTGGTATGGGTAGCTGTTGAGCACCACTGCGCATAAGTGGGAGAAGTGTTGAACTGACTCTGCGTCCTCTGGAGTTTACTGTTAGGCAGTTGGATCTTACAGTAGAAGAAGACTTGTGCTCAGCTGCTTATAAGGAAGGAGTACTTACTTCTACACTTAGGAGCTATGGAAACAGGACTGTAGGAAGATGTATAGGGTCACTGTGCCATTTCTCAAATGATGGGGGACAGGGTTTGTTTTCTTTTGTATCTTTACCTCTGAAAGATGTGCCTTCTTTGATAATCTTACAGTGTGTTAAGAGTTGGGAGGCAAGGATTTAAAGGATGAATTAATGAAATGTAGGTTGACACATTTAGGTCAAGGATGATTTGTTCTATATCCAGAAGCTTAATTTTTCTCATTTCTGATAAAAGCGAAATCTCTGTGGACATATTTTTTAAAAAAGCAAGCGGTGATGACTCTGAAAACAAAAGCAAGTGTACTTTCCCTTCTAAAGATCATAATAACATATATTTGAAGCTTAGTCCTTCTATGAGGGACTTATAGAGGATATCAGACATACACAGAAACAGACTGTCTAATGAACCTCCATGTAGCTAAGACCCAGATCCTACACTGTCAACTCCTGGCCACTTTTTTCACCCATACTCTTAGCCCCACCTCAATTATTTTGAAGCAAATTTTGGTTGTTACTTGATCTGTAAGTATTTCAGTCTGCTTCTTTGAAAGATGAGAACTCTTTTTAAAGACATAAGCTTAATCCCATGACTGTACAATAAAAAATAGTTCCTTATGATCTGTAAATATCCAATCAGTGTTCATAGTTGCCATATGCATTTTGTTGTTATGTCTCTTAAAACTTAGTATGTACATGCTCTTCTTCCCCCTCCCCTTGCAGTTTGCTTACTTTTTGTTTGTTTGTTTGTTTTTTGAGAGAACAAGAGAGTGCCCATGTGTGCCAGACTGGGGGAGAGTGTGGGTGGGGCAGAGAGAGAGAGAGAGAGAGAGAGTCCTAAGCAGGCTCCATGCTCAGTGCAGAGCCCAATGCAGGGTTTGTTCTCACAATCCTGAGATCATGACCTGTGCCAAAATCGAGTCAGATGCTTAACAGACTGAGCCACCCAGGTGCCCGTGCTTACTGTATTTTCTAAGTGTTTTACTTTCAGTTAATTTTATTAACATAATGAGATCTACTTATCTTCATTTTATAGATGAGGAAATTAAGCCTTTGATAAGTAACAGATTTCTCCCAGCTAACGTTTATGGTAGAGCCAGAATTCGAACTGATAAAAGAAATAGGTGCTCTTTCCAAGCTTCCCTCTCTTCTCTACTGTTGACATTTAGGTATATTTTTCTGGATTTTTTTTTTCCTTACATATATGTACAGATAAATACATAGAACCCCCACCCCTTTTCATTCTTGTCCTCTGGTCTCAACTTAAAAATATCTCTTCAGAGAGGTATTACCTGGTGAGTCAGCCTAAAGTAGCTTTTTCCTTCCCACTTCCTGTTATTCTCTACTTCGTCCTATTTTTCTCCTGTTCCATCTTCCATGGCACTTAGAACAATGTGCAAATAGCTTGATTATTTTTTGTCTTCCCAATTGAGCATGAGCTCCATCCAGGCAAAGATTATGTCTGTTGATGCCTGTCAAGGCTCGCAAATATTTGTTGAGGGAATTAACTAAGGTCTGCCCTTCATAGGAGTGCAGTATGTACAAATCTACCTCTGTTTTTAGGACCTCTAAGCATGCTGTAGACTTGCTACAGTGTGCTTATTTAACTGTTCCCTACTGAGATCGTTTGGAGTCTCTCCAGTTATCCTCCATGATGTACTGCAGCTAGCATCTTGACTACACATATCCTTGTGTACTTGTGCAAGTGCTTCTTTAGGTTAGATTCCCAAAAGATTCCTAGAAGTGGAATTGCTGGATTCTAAGAAGATGAGTGGCAGTTTTTAATTATGGGATGGAGGAGAGTCCTGTAAAGATTGCAGAGGATTTGGTGATAGGAAATGATAGCAAACAAATGGTGAAACCTGTGTCAGTTCTGAAACCTAGCTGATACTAGAATAATGTAAGGAGCTTTAAAAAAAAAAAATCAGCTCGATTTCCCTTTACCCCCATTCTGATAGGGCCCAGGAATCTATATGAAAAAAAAACCAAACCTTAGGTTTGGGAGCAACAGCTTTAATATTTTTCTTGGCTATAGGTTTGTTACATGTTCTGGCTCATTGTAGACACAGTCATTAGACTTATTTTTAGTAAAAATGCCACTATTTGTAGAAATGTGGGGCACTGGTCTGTAGAGTATATGACATTCTAAATGTGAGGGTTTTTTTTTTAACTTTTGAAAAATATTTTCTAGAGACTATTTCCAAATTTAGATACAATTCCTGTGACATAATTTTAAACAAAAATTTGGTGCTATGCATTGTTCTACCTTATATTAAAGTTATAGTGTGTATCTTGTCTCTTCAACTTTGAGTTACATTTTTTAGTTTTCTTTTCCTTGAGCCTAACCACAAACTTAGTAATATTTGTTCCTGAAAATTCTCCCGGATGCTGTTGATTACAGGTTACATATTGTTGCTTCAAGAAGTTGGTACCGTTCCATGATTATCACAGTGTTGAAATATTTTTTGTTGTTGGAAGGAAGGTTAGGTTGACTTTCAAACACAAGCAGTGTTAAAGAAATTAACCACTTTGATTTCATTATTATGGTGGAGTTTGCAGCAGTGACAACATGTATTGAAAAAAATATTTTGAAAGTAATTGCCTTATTACGTGTGTCCCTATGCTCTAAAGGTCATTTACCAAACATAAAATTGTTTTTGTCCATCGGGAGCACCTTGCTGTAAACTACAGGATATTTTGTGTTTTACTTTCAAGAACTGTGATTCTTATCCAGCAGGCATCGTTCTGTCCCTTGGTGCAGAGAGGCATTTTACCAATTCCTTCCTCCCTGTCTCAGTAGCTCTTCTCTTTTGATTATCACTGTGTGATCGTGGTGTTACTAAGTCTTTATAAGGAAGAATTTACACAATATACTCCATTTAAGAAAAGCTAAAATAAATGTTAGGTTAGAGTATTACAAAATTTAGAGCAGAATCAGATTTTAGAGACTAGTACATAACCTTTCCCTTTTGTCTCTTCATTCCTGGGTAGGTGGAAAAGAACGTCTTTAAGAGGATGTACTAAAAATGCTAGTGATAAGCTGACCTACCCCCACCCATCGACTGGCTAATTATGGTAGCCAGCAGGATTGAGACCTCTTAAAACTGAGTCTATGAGCCATCTTTGGCACATGAGCTAAAACTTGCTGACTCTACTCTCTAATCCTTGAGACTTTAACAACTAGAAGGAAACACTCTATTAAGTGCAGTTAGTGTTTTGAAGGATTTTACAAGTGATAGGAGCTAAGACAGGATTCGTATTAGGGAATGAGGTGCTCTCTATTTTAGAAGTAGCCGGGCTAGATTGAATCTGTTCTTGATAAATCGATCATAGTTCAGTATTCCACAAAATAGACTTTCGGTGCAGTGATGGGTACCAGATCTCTGGCTGTTTCAGTGTGTCATTTTCTGTGGTATGTGTTTTAGGTAGTAAGAACTCCCATTTTCTTGGAAAAAGGATTTGGATTGCGAAATTACTTTTTTTTTTTTTTAAATATGTATATGGAGTATAGACACCTTTGAAAATAATGCTTTTGAATTTTTCTGAAGTTTTTAGTAATGAGACCACATGATTTAAAAAATGAAAATGAGAAAATAATCTAAAAATGGCTAGTGTTTTCATATATATATACACATATATATATATATATATATATATTTTGGTTATTTTTACCCACAAAGTGTCATCTTCTGTAGAGTACAATTACAGCATATGTAATTGCGTAAAGAATTATTTGAATAGGGAAATAGGTACATGGTTCAAAATGTAAAAGGCCTCAAAGGGTCCTGTCCTAACAAGGTAGATGATTTAAAGTTGTTGTTGTTTTTTTAATGTATTCTCTGTAGGTAATATTTAAGCCAGTGATTACTTACTTTCACAAAATTATATATGTAGATGTATTCTGTGCCCAGCATTCTGTACCTGCCTTTTTGCTTATTAACAAAATCTTGACGGTAGTTCCATGTGTAGTGCATAGAGCATTTTGCATCTCAAAATCTTAGGGTTGTCTTCCTGTTTTATAATCTACTTTTAAAATTGTGCAATAGTGTTATTTTTTCTTCTGTTTCTTTTATTAATCATGTCCTTTTTTGTCTCCTTCAGTTGTTTTGCCAATTTGAATTTCTTCCTCTGCCCCGCAGTTAATTTCCAATTTTGCTTTTGGTTATTCTCCCTTTGAGCAGAGCGGATCATCTGGGTGCAGAGCCATTGTGCTCCCTTTGGCTTGGTGGTTCAGTGATTGTTTGCCCAGCTGATCTTAATTTTGGAGTTGCTGTTTCCCTTACGTGCTTCTCTCTCCTGGTTCTAGGCTGTTTTTTGTCTTGGTTATCAGGGTGCTGTTAAAGGCAAGTGGGCTCCGGCCTCCTTTTTAGTAGCCAGGCCTCCCTTGCTGTCCGGCTTGTGAGACTGGCCCGTAAGGAGGAGGTACTTCATCTTTTGTTGCCCTTGCTCTGTAGTTCTTAGTTTTTTCAAGCAAGGGGTCATTGATAGGAACCCTTAAGATATTCTTCTTACCTTTTTCTTCTTTAAAAACTCTGTGGTCTTTACCTCTTTCCTGTTTTTGGTATAGATTTTTTTCTTATTATAGATTTTATTATATCTGGCAACTGGCCTTCCATGATTTAGGGTGTAGTCGTGTTTTCTTCTGGTTTCATTATAAATGGGATTTTCTTATTATGAATTTTTAAGCTTTTATTCATTTTGCTTGATTTCAGGAAGGGAAATAAAAAGAACCTTTACCATGCTGTCTCCTATTTCTAGGAGATAAATGTAAGTGTCTGGGTTACATCCAAAAATCTTTTGAAACAAGTGCACTTAGACCCAAGAAATACTGGAGTCTCTGTTATATGCTAATTAATGTATTAACAGAGTCAGTTGTGAATCTCAGGTCCTGCTGAATAATATACTTTGTGAAAATAATGCCAAAATTAATCTCATTGACTTTACCAGATGGGCACGTAAGGTAGATTCTCAAGGCATATTACAGTTGTAAAATGTGGGCGTTGGCATCAGGTTGTGTGCCCAGTGTTGAATTTCGTTGGTAAATGTTGGGTGACACTTAAAAGATTAAGTGTGTGTTGTAGGCACTTTAGTTTCTCATTTGTACTTTGTAAATGAATGTATAGTATAGAAATTATTCAGAGTTCAGAGGCTGGTGGGTCAGGTGTATTCTGTTTGCCCCTCTGTAAATGGATCAGCTGTCAACAAGTCAATAAGCAAAGTGGTTGAATTGGTGTTTTGGAGTAGAATGGCATAATGGAAAGTGTCCTTTCCACTGGCATTCTGGAGAGCTGCTATGTCCCTAAATAGATGTGTGCTCTTGAGCAGTTGACTCTTTGGATGAGGATTTCCTGTTGCGTGAATGAGATAATCACATCAGGTGTGGATTGACACTCAAGCTTATGGTTTCTTTTCAGGTAGGTTCTTAGTGCTGCCAGGTGGTCTTTCTTGTTCAAAGTATGCGCAATTCCCTGTTCTCCAGTAGGGAAGCTCTTTGAAATCTCCATTTCTCTTATTTTTCTTGTACATGTTAGTAGTTACAGATTCAGTCCAGCTAGGCATGCACTTCCTTGCTTTCATTTATCTTCTCTTGCCTCGGAGATCGATGTACCTTTCTTATCATCTGAGGCTTATGCTCTTGATTCTCTTTTTCTTCGTGTAGGAAACTATACTCCATTTCCAGCCCTTTTAGTAAGATTGTCCCTTAAGTACATAAACATGTTCAAGACTTACTTTTTTTAAGGAAGGAAAATCATACACGTTCCTGCCCTTGTGGCCCTTGTCAAACCTGCCTGCCGTACTTTGTCGGTTCTCTCTTCGTCCTCTTCATAGCCCAGCATTTAGTGTTTACTGTCCATTAACCATACATTCTCCTTCCCAAATCTGATGGGCACTTCTCAGTCTTGTGTGTCTGTCCTTTCTGTGACCTTTGAACTCTGCCTATCTTATTCCTCTCAGTGTCTGCATTACCACCTTCCTGATTTTTCCACCATACTTTTTGTTTTGTTTTATAGCTTCAATATTTATTCCTCATACTTCAGATGAGTCTTTGATGCTGCTCAACTGGATTCTTCCTTTTCTGTTTTCCTTCGATTTCAGTGTTTCCTAAGGTTTCATCCTGGGTCTGTTCTCTTAATCTGCGTATGTTTCATTGGGGAAGTGAAATCTCCTTGATTATCTTGGTTTCACTTACCTTCTGCACATTGATGATTTTTCTCATCTATGTGTTCACTTAACTCCTTAATTCTAGATATTTATTTCCATCTGTATACTGGAACTCTTTACCTAGATGTCCTACATAATAAGTCAGACTGGGCACTTGGCATTAGAACTTTATTTTTCTGCCCTATATGTTTTATTTGGTAATGTTACTACCATCTCTTGTATGATTTTTCTGGAGTTAAAAGCATAACTTAAAACTATAGAATGAACACATAGTAAAGATTTTATTAGCTCACTAATTAATGAAGGGGGGGGACCTGTTAGGGTAAAGCTGGCTTAAAAAAAAAAACATTTGGGGAACTGGATATTTATAGGAAATTTAATAAAGACTTGTAGAATAAGATTACTGATGCCACCCGGTGCGGCAAACTGCGGTCTTTGGGGTTACCTTGTCAGCTGTTGTAGAAGTTATTTGTATTTCCACCAGACACAGATCTGCAAGGCAACATGTGAGTTCATTGTCCGAACCCCTCAACAGTAGTATATAGCAAAGTTAATGCTGTTCTTTCCTAGAAAATTAATTCCTGGGTGAGCCTGTTAAATGCTGTTACTTTTGACATTGGAAGGATATGCTGTCTTTACGTGTTTTAGATCACTGTTCTTAACCCTTGTCAACAGAGCAGGAAACTTGAGCCGCCTTTTAGGGTAGTGTTCTTACTCCTGTACATGCTCAAGTCCGATAACCACAGACCTATGTTCTCTTTTCTGATTGTGTAGATTTTACAAGTTTCGGTGTTTGACTACCATCTCTTCATTCCACCTTCCATTATCAGACCCTCATTTGTCTATGTGGTAGCTTAATAGTTGATCCGCCTCGATATCTGTAGATCTTAAATGCAAAATTTTGAGTTTTAGGCCCTGTATGATACAGATTGGGCTTGTTTCTAGGTCCAAGTTCTTCCCAGATCTTGTGTTTGAGCGCTAATGACCTACTCAGCGTTCCTCCACTGTGACTTCCTCATTCCTCGCTGCCCTTCTCATTCCTCTGTCTCTTTAAGCTGGCCCCTCTCCGTCTGGTGAGGGCAAAATTAAGTCACCTTTTCTCTGTTTACAATATCACCTTTGATACTGCTTCTTGGATCGTTTAGTGCATTTTCTCACAATTCATTTACGGATTGGTCAGCTAAACTGATTTTTTTCAAAGAACTGTGAAAGGATTAGAATCTTCAGGATCTGCTCCAGGCTTGGAATGTCATGGTTTGCTAATGTTTGACTCTTTAAAAAAGGTAAACGTATAATTATTTTTGTTTGTTTGGCCATGTAACATAGTCCTAAAGGGCATGGACTTCAGGTCAAATCTGTGAATGTGGCCCATTTACCTGTTGGCCTCTTGGTGTTAGGATTATTTTAACTAAGTTCCACAGTTTCTCTGAAGGAAGGTAATTTCCAGTACCTATTTTTTGTGAGGTTGCTGTAGAAATTAGATGAAAAGGCGCTTAGCTTGGTGCATGGTAAGCACAGAGTAAACGTTACCTGTAATTGTTTTTATTTTAAAACCTGCATTTTCCCACTAAATATTGTTTTCTAGTGTTAAAATATATAATTTGAAAATACTACTTTTATGTGTTGTACAACATTCAGTATTCCATCGTGACGCTGGATTGGTTTTGATGCCTCTGAATTGAAATAAACACTTAGCTGACCCAATTCTCAAGTCACTTGACCCTTTTCCCTGTACCCAGTGGCTCTTCCTCCTTTGTTTCCTGTCTCTGAGCACCTCTCAACCCCTTGCTCTTAGGGAAGCTGAAAGGTTATTCATAACTGTTTCAAAGGTAGTCTTTGAAGTCCTTGACATTCTTACTTATGCAAAAATGACTTCTTTTGTAAACAAGGGTGACTTCTATGCCATTTTATTGTGGAGTTGTTTAATACTACCACTGGGATGTTTAACTTACCATTCTTGCTTCTAAGTCTATAGACTTTTTTTGTGTGGGGGGGATGTAGTGTATGAAGTTCACATTTGCAGTTCTGGATGCCATTACTTGCAGTCTGAAAGTCCAGATGCCATATCTTGTTGCATGCAGGCTACTTAATTTTGTAACACTTCCCTTATTTGCAAAATAGGAATAGTAAAGTGGTTTATAAGGCTCATTGGCACATTTATATTTTGTTTAATAGAATAAACGGGAGTAACGTGTTATGCAGTTGTGTTTATTACCGTTGTGATTAAAGTCTAGTTTCAGAATCTGAAGCCAAACTAAGTCTCCTTTGGAGGACCACGTCTAAATAGAGGACGTAAGAAATGGGGGTGGGGGACAGTAGATAAATTCACTTTCAGTGTCAGTTGTGGAAGCTGGAGACTTTTCTGCAGACACCGTGTGTGGATATAAGTGTTAGCTTTTTTTGATGTTATTATCTTTACCGGGAAATAATGCAGTGTTTTTTTGGTTTTCAGTGTTGCCTCTCAAATAGGTAAAAGGTAGTGATTACATTAGTTCACTTTGGGGCTATTCATGACTCCGTTCTGCATTACTAAATTGGAGATCCGTTTTCCAATCTATCAAATGTCCTTCATGTGATAAAAATTCTGCATAAGTACTAACTAACGTCTGTGGTATTATTCCTTTCATACTTGGCCATTTGATGAGGAAGAACTACCACATCCTAAAGTTAATTTTTGCAATCTGCTTCTCTTGGTGTTCTGAGTTTTACACTAAATGAATGGTTGAATTTTTTTTAAGTTTTTTCCCCTAGCCTTAACCTCGCTTCTTTGATTTTTTTTGAATTACAAAATTAGAAAGAAAATCAGTTTCCAAGATGACTGCAGTTGAAGTTTGTTTGAAAGTATATCATTTTTATAAAATTTTAAGAATGAATTTTTATTTGTAGGTTAATATGCTGTTCTGTTTTTCCTGAAAAAGTTCTGTCTGCCTGAAGAACTAAATACTTTTTCACATAAAATTCAAATGGTATTTAACCTGGGACACTTAGCTGTGAACAAAGTCAAGAGTTTTAGTCTCGAACATACCCATTAGTGTTTTTATGCTTCTCCTATTGAGTTCAGAGTCCTGTATGCCATCTGTTTTATTTCGGTTCTTTAGGAATTAATATCAGAAGTTTTCTGTGAAAAAAGTTTGGTGATTATTTTCACAGAAATGAAGGTGATAGAAGAGTATAGTATGTTTTAGGACTTGATAGTTAGGGTTATAATAGGCTGGACTTAAAACTTCTAGTTTCAATATGAAGAAGGAGTCTTTTGAGTTCGTATTCATTTCAGGTTATTAAAACACAAATTCTACAAATGCAGTTTTTCTGTTGGTATAACTCGTGTGTTTTATTTATTTATTTAATTTTTAAAGATTTTATTTATTTATTTTACAGAGAGAGACAGCGAGAGAGGGAGCACAAGCAAGGGGAGTGTGAGAGGGAGAAGCAGGCTTCCCGCTGAGCAGGGAGCCCAGTGCGGGGCTCGATGCCAGCACCCTGGGATCATGACCTGAGCCGAAGGCAGATGCTTAGCGGCTGAGCCACCCAGGCGCCCCTCGTGTGTGTTTTAAAATTTAATTAGTAAAATACATTAGGCATAAGTAATAAGTTAAGAAAGTACTGAATATTCATATAACAAGAAGGGAAAATCATTGCACAGTAAAAACTTTTGGGCTCTTACCTGGAGCCAAAGAGGAGTTTAAATTTGGTTGAAGTTGAGGTGGTGGTGATCTCCAGGAGGGATAGATCTCCTCATTATCAGGATTCAGAGACTTGAACTTTTTTGAATTTGTCTGTAATGTAAAGAGTTGAACTTGGTCTTCCTGGTGGGTCCCTTGCAGCTTTGGATTTATTGGTAACCTGGCAGAGGGGGTGGTCCTGTATGTATCATATGTTAATCTTACATTTACTTTTTGGGGTTTTAAACTGCAAAGTTTAACAGAGCCTGGCCTCCTTCCTTAAAGATCAACTTAGGTGATACCTGGCTGACTCAGTCAGTGGACCATGCAACTCCTGATCTTGTTGAGAGTTCAAGTCCCATGTTGGGTGTAGAGATTACTTAAAAATAAAATCTTAAAAAAAAAAATCAACTTATACTTTAAAAACAGGTGGCACTTTGGTAAATAAGTGTTTTCTTACTTGTCACCCTTTCTCTCTTAAATCTCAAGAATTATCCATGAGCAGGCCGTGGGCTGATAACGGTGCTGGTGGACAAGCTCTGAAGATGTTGGGAGTGTTATTTAGATTACTTCCGTAACTAAGGTCAGAATAACCAGTGTGACTTAGACTCATTTGAATGACTTAACACCCCGTGACAGGCAGTATGCATTTAGTAGCAGGAAATAGGCAGGTGAGATCGACCAAACTTATTTAATAATAGTCTTTGCTTTTCAAAGTGAAAACAGCAGTATCATGCTGTTTTCCTATATCCATGCTGTTTAGGGACCAAGTGAAATGGCACTGTGATGTTTGAATTGGTAAAGCTTCTTGGATGAATTCTGAGATAGAATGGCTTTTATTGAATTCTGTAATAGGGTGCAGTTATTCTCGGATGCACTACAACCAGGAGAGTCTTTTAAAATGTCTCCAGTTTTGCACCCACAGAATCGGAATCTCTGAGGGCAGAGGCCAGGCATTCATATTTTGACAAAGCTTCCTAGGTTATTGTGAAGCTCGTCCTTAATTAAAAACACTGCTGTGTTTCTGGCAAAATTCACTTTAAAACTATATTTCTAGAAATGTAAGACTCACCTTGACAGTGGTTTTTATGGTGAAGTCTCCCTCAATATGTTGTTTTGCCACAAGTATTCTTTTCTTCTGAATAAGTGTTGATAGTAATAACAGTAATAGTTAACATGTGCAGAGCCTTTGCAATATCAGAGGCACTGTGTCACGTGGTTTGCGTGGATTTCTCATTTAATCCTTCCAACTGCCCTGTGAGGTAAGTTCTTTATCCCCATTTGGTAGACAGAAGCACAGAGAACAAGTTGTGTGTGATGTCAGGATTCAAACTCAGCCAGAGGCAGTTAAACTCCAGAGCCCTGCATTTCTAACTCCTCTACCGAGTGACCTACCCTATAGCTTACAAAAGGTAGATAATAAAAATGACTCCTTTCATCGCAGACTTCAGACCCCAGGTCCCTCTTTCTCAATGGCAGGCAGTATTTTTTTTTTTTTTAAGATTTTATTTATTTATTTATTTGACTGGGGGAGGGGTGGAGTCCAAGCAGGGGGAGTGGCAGGCAGAGGGAGAGGGAGAAGCAGGCTCTCTGCTGAGCAGGAAGCCCAATGTGGGACTGATCCTAGGACCCTGAGATCAAGACCTGAGCCGAGAAGGCAGACGCTTAACCGACTGAGCCATCCAGGCGCCCTCAACGGCAGGCAGTATTATTAACAAAGTCTGTTTTATGAATCCTTCCATCAGTTTGCAATGTGTAGACAATATATAAGGATACATACGCGGCCTTTTAAATATACATATAGACAGCTGGGCGTTTTATACTGTTTACCCTCTAACATATCTTGGGGGAAATCTTTCCATATCGGTACATGTAAATTTAATTTTTCTCTTTCTCGTTGTTTTCAAACTATTTCCTGTTTTTTCTTTCTAAAAGTGATGGTAATTACGTTAGTAATTTGAACTTTCTCACCAGAGTTTGTTTATTAGTATATTAATTGATGATGATGTGGTCATATGTGACAGAAACAATCCTTTTCTACTGATTTAGGTCAACCTGTAACTCAAAAGAAAACCCACTTCCTGTTATAGGGCATGGAATCTCTTAAAACAAAATCCAGTAATAGATTTAGTCATGATTAACTTGCATTCTCTTTTAGCACCAGTTCCTGTAATGTCACATTCGTTCTCTTCCCTCCCCAGTAAGTAGAATTAAAGAACTCTACTTGGAGTTTGAGTGGAGACTTAAGAAAAATTGTCAAGATTTGATTTATACAAATTGTGATTCTTTCTATGATAGTAATATTGGCCTATTTATCAGTTGAACCGGTTTTCTTTGAGTATGAGCATTTTTTTTCTGTATAATAATTAAATTTCTTCTAGAAACTTCACATTGATTAAGAATCGTGTTTTGATATAAATTGTTATACTTACGAACTGTGCTCTCAGTTTCTAACAACTCTTTAAGATAGGTGATATACTGATTTCACGGAAGAGGTAAATGAAATCTAGAGATGAAGTGTCTTGTGCAAGGTCACAGCCAGCATAGCTGATGTTGAAATCTAGCATATCTGGGACCATTTCTCAGTTCACTGTACTTGAGCCGCTTTCTCCTCATTTCTCCATAGTTTTACGGTTTCTTTTGTATTTATGATGGCATTTGTTATTCACAGCAGTACTGTGAAGTAGGCATGTGTTGTTGTTTATTTTGTGGCTGAGTAGTTGGAGGCTGGAGGCTCTGGTTTGTACAAAGGCAGACTCCTTTAATACCTGCTCTGTCACAGGACTTGAGCCAAGGTATTCTGGTGTTGGGTGCAGTGTCCTTTCTTACACACCACAGGAAATGGAGAAGTAAAGATAAATTTCTGCTTGTGCTTTGTTTTCTTTGAGAATTTCCTGGGTCTTCCATGTGAAATCTGTTAATTTTATGTGCTGGATTTTGGACCAAATGCCTTGAATTTGGTATATTTCTGACATGTTCCAATATACTAATCAGATTTCAAATAAGACAATGTAGCATCAGTGAAGGCTGTACAGATAATTTACATAAAATTTCCCCTTCATCTTTGGTGCCCTTCATTTGGTTTCTGTGTTGTACCACATATAGCTGATATTTTTTCTCATTTTTTTCCCTTTTAGTGAATGGTAGTGTCTAGAAAGGGTATGTCCCTTCAAGAGAGAGGTGCCAATGTCCAACCGGCCTAATAACAATCCAGGGGGGTCACTGCGACGTTCACAGAGGAACACTGCCGGGGCCCAACCACAAGACGACTCAATAGGAGGAAGGTATGTATTTGATGGTAATTTGAAAAGTCATTGGTGAAAAAAAGCATTTTTAAAAACCTGCTTATGAGGACAAAAACTTAAATGGTTCACTACAAATGGGTAATTTTTTCCTAATTTTTGAGCCAAGTTACACAAATAAAACTGGAGTTCAAAGCAGTTCTTTCATCATTTCTGAAATGTGCTAGGCTCAAAAAATAGTTGTCAGTCATTGACATTATCAGAAATCTAAGTTAAGGGTCATGAACATATGGTATGTCCTGTTCGGTTTGCCCTTTCTCTTCGCTCTTACACATGTGCTATAGCATGGCTTTCGATCGATCGTTTGTGGTGCCTTTCTTTCTGCGTGTCTTTATTTACTTTACTGAAAGGAAGCTTCATTTGTTTTAAGATCTTGCGTTCTGATATGTAGCTTTTGAGTTTTTTCCCCCTCTTATTGTTTGACAGCATATGGATGCTGACAGCCCGGTGAGGCAGCCTGACTTTTTGGGCACATAACTTCCTCATCATTTTCGTAGCGGTCTGCTGTTCAGCAGATTTGTAGTCGGAGTCCTCGTATAGGAGGTAGTGTGAAGAATCAGATGCATTCTCTGGAATGGAAAATTCCTTGTCTAATTTAGACAAGGACTGTCATTTTATATATAAAATACTCTGAACTTCACTTTGCAAGGCCTAGTTCTCCGACCCTTGTTTAGCTTGCAATCAGTAATGGCAAGATCCTAATACGATTACCTGATACAACATTTGGAGGCATTACCATGTATATATTGTCTAGTAAATTATATTAAAAAACCTGAATGTCAAATGTAAAGAGTATATCAACGTCTCCTGTTGATGTCAGGCTATTTTAGTAGTTGAGCATGTGGACTTTGGACTAGAACAGCATTCTGTGCAGTGACTGTCTCTGCCCTTAAATAGCTGTGTGTCCTTTGTTCTATCTTTTAGGAGACCTCAGGTTCTTAGTCCACACAGTGGGGGGATATCCCTGTCATAAGGCTGTCGGTTAACTTCAGCAATGTGTGCTACACTGGTGGCACGGTGCTTAGTACAGAGTTCTGTTCTGAACTTGTTTTTTACTTTTTTACATTCAGATTATTCTTCGTAGCAGCCCCACTTTATTTATCTGTTGATTAAAAAATATCCCTCTTCCATTATAAAAACCTTGCGTGTTTATTTTAGAAAATTTGGAAAACATAGAAGAGTGTAAAGGAAAACATCCTAAAAATTCAGATGTAACCACTGTTAACGTTGGCATAGTTTCCTTAGTCGTCTTTACTGCATGAATATATGTGCCTATATGTGCATGTGTTTACACACAAGTACTTGTACCATTTTGGGAGTACTGGCTCAGCCGGTAGAGCATGTGACTCTTGATCTCAGTGTCATTGAGTTCGAGCCCCATGTTGGCATAGAGATTACTTAAAATTTTTTTAAAAAATCAGTATGTAACTTGAACCTTTTACACAACTGCGGTTTTACATAGTAATACTCAGGTTCTACTTGAACTCCTGCACGTGACTGACGAACATTTTGTTCTTTGTACAGGTATCCTGGTTCTAAAATCCAGAGATGTTTCAGCACCATTATCTTTTTCTATATGTTGGTGTTAAATATTTTATTGTTTTATGTTTTTTTAAAAATATGAGCAGGAAATAGAAATGGAAGTGGTTAATATTGGTTATTAAGATGTGTATTAGTTTAAATAACTAATAAAGTTGTAATCAAGATGGAACTGTGATTTGATTTGTAGATTGGCACACTTTTGCCATAGTTTATTTGCTTTAAGTCTGTCAGTCATATGTTCAGTTGATGCAGCAACTGTGGAAAACAGTATGTAGGTTCCTCAAAAAATTAAAAATAGAAATACCATGCAATTCGGTAATTCTGCTGGGTATTTACCCAAAGAAAACAAGAACACTAATTCTTAAAAGTATATGCACTCCTCTGTTTATTTCAGTGTTATTTATAGTAGCCAAGTTATGGAAGCAACCTAAGCACCCATCATTAGAATGATGGATCAAGAAGATGTGGTGTATGTATACAGTGGAATAATACTCAGCCATAAAAGAAAAAAAAAAGAAATCTTGCCATTTGCAACAGCATGGATGGAGCTAGAGGGAATTGTGCTAATTGAATTCAGTCAGTCAGAGAAAGACAAATACCATATGATTTCACTTACATGTGTAATCTAAAAGGAAAACAACTAAAAACAGAAACAGACTCATACAGAGAATAAATTGATAGTTGCCAGAGGGGAGAGGGGTGGGTGGCAGGATAGGTGAAGTAGGTGAAGGGGATTAAAAGTTCAAACTTTCAGTATTAAAATAAGTCACAGATGTGAAAAGTACAGCCTAGGGAATATAGTCAATAATGTTGTAATACTGTTTGTTGACAGATGGTGACTACACTTACCGTGGTGAGCACTGAGTAATGTATAGACTAGTTAGATCACTGTGTTGTACACCTGAAACTAATATGACATTGCCACCCATACTTCAGTAATACGCTCAATTGTGAAGGATAAGTATAAAATTTAAAAATGCGTTTGCAATGGCAGAAAACATGCCAAAGAATATAAAGCAGAGTATAATGAGCGCTTTTGTACTTTAATCCCTTCTCCCTTTCAGTAATGTAGCCTGTTTCGTTTTTTAAAGTTTCAGCTCTTGCATGATTTCAAAAAACATTTCCTAGCAAAACTAGCACACAAAAGAGGACCAAGTCCTACCCCCCACCTTTAAAAAACCCAGTATCATTTGTGTCGTTTGCTCTGTCCCTAAAATTGTTTAAAGGACGTAACTTTTTAAGTCTTTATGTTCCATTGTGTGGCTGTACCGTAATTTAGTAATAACTCTGAATACATATGTTTTTCCTCCTTTTTGTGGATAAGTATAATTATGATCAGGACATACAAATTTAGAATATTAGCCAAAAAATCTTACCAGTTTGACTTAAGAATGCAAATTAGGAGATGTTTGTTCATTCGAATTTTATTTTCTCTTCTTAGCTTGATTCTTGGCTCATGGTAGACTCTCGAACCTGGAAAGGACCTTTTTATCAAAGCCCAGGCTGACACTGAAACCCCTGTAGAGTGTGCTATACTGGAAGTGATCTAGCCTCTAAGAAACCTCTCTGGTGATTCTGGGGGTGAGAAAGAGAGGACTGAGATAAGTTGGGAGGGAGCAATTACAGCTGTAATTTCCATTCTCTTTATCTGACTTGTGTTGATACCTAAGTAAAATGCTGTTATTGTCAGCTTTTGATTCAAAAGTAGACCTGATCTTGAAAATGTTCTCATGGTGGGGTAGGTTAAGCGTCTGCCTTGGCTCAGGTCATGATCTCAGGGTCTGGGATCGAGCCCCCTGTGGACCCTGCTCTCTCTGCTTGGCGGGAAGCCTTTTTCCCCCGCTGCCTGCTCTTCCGCCTGCTTGTGCTCTCTCTGTCAAATAAATAAATACAATCTTAAAAAAAAAGAAAAGAAAATGTACTCAGTGATACAGTGATTCAACTCATGGTAATAACAGCATCCACAACAACAGTGCACTGTTGATGTGTTTTAAGTTAAAATTTTTTATACGTGTTCTTTCAGTAGGGACTCACAGAAGCTGTGTGTGCTAATGAGTACGTAAGCCCATTCTCTGAGTGTGGTAGTTTGCTCAACTTTACGCAGCTAGTGTGTAGACTCAGGACCTGATTTCCAACCACTTGACTCTAAAGTCACTGATTATTTTCATTATGCTGATCTGTTTTTACTGCACAAACCACTTAATCCATATGATAAAGGACTTGGAGGAGGGTATGAAGTATGTATAATGGAAGAATATTAGCTCATTCAGTTGAGGACTTAAGTAGCAGTTTTTCCCTCCTAAAATTTTTAAATTCGTTCATTTTTTAAAATTTACTCTTTTTTTTTTTTCAAATTTGCATCAGGGTGTTTTCTTTGCATAGCTTCCTTCCTGTGACCATTCCTTCCCTTCCCCCAAATCAAGGTCACTTACCTTTTCTTTTCTTTTTAGAAGAATAGTTTTCATTTATCCTTAAGCTAATAGAAATTAGGATCTTTGGTATATATTTCATCTCCCCTGATTATTTGCTCTGCTCTGTTTTCCCCTATCCTTGTTCTCTATCCATAAATGAACTCTAGAGTTCTTCCTCCTCTATGATTTCTTTCTTTCCCTTCTATAGTTTTTTGGGCTATAGCTGATCTGTTCTCTTCTCTGTTCTGTCAGATTTTTTTTTTAAGAGGGAGAGCTGGGGGAGGGGGGAGGTTGCAGGGAGAGAGGGAAAAGAGAATCTTAAGCAGGCTCCATGTCTAGCACTGAGCCTGATGCAGTCCTCGACCCTGAGCCGAAATCAAGAGTCAGATGCTTAACCCACTGTGCCATCACCCCTCTCTGTCAGATTTTTTGATGCTTGAATCCAGTCCACTCCACCTCCCCAGCCCCATTAAAAAAATTTGTATGCAAAGTTTAAATTACTTTTTATGAAGTAAAAACTCAGTTATGAGATCTATAGGTAATAATTTTTGTTAACATTGCCAGAGCAGGGACTTTTTTTTTAGCCAGTGTGAATTGTACAGAAAGTAAATAGATTGGTGTTTTGGTTTCAATTGGATATGATACAGAAAAGCACAAAAAAGAACATGAATATCCAGAGATCAGTTTGTGTTAACATTTTGATTTTTATCTGTCTTGAAAATACAATTTAGCATGTAGCTGATTACACTATAAATACAGTTTTAGATCCTTTTTTTGTTTGTTTTTTTTAAACCTAGCATCCTAACAGCTTTTTTTTTTTTTTTTTGGTAATTGTTTTACAAATGGCCACTCGACTTACTGAATCAATATATAACATTTTCCAAAATTACTTTTTAGTTTTTGGATAGTTAATTGGTGGGAGAGTTGTTGCTCATGCTTAAATGTTTGTATTTCAGGTGTCTCTTAAGAATGAGTTCCCAGAGGTGAAATCATTTGGTCAAAGGGAGTTTTTCATGGTCAGCTTGTTTCACACGTGGTCAACTTTTTTCACCCATTATTTGTCACCATCAGGAAAAAGAGTGCTTTTTCTCATCATTCTGTTCATGTTATTTTCACCTTGTTAATTTGATAAGGGGGAAAAATCACATTAATTTTATTTTATTGGTGTTTCTGTAGTAATGAGGTTAAATATTAGAAAAATAGGTTTAAGGAATGAGAGAATATTTTTTGACATAAGCATACCAATAAGTTTGTATGTGTTGCGAATCTCCCTTCGTACCACTGTACAGTAGAGCGGACCTTTAAAGTCGCTGAGCTGATGTGAGCCCCTCTTGTAACAGTAACCCTCTTTTGTGTAATTATCTCCATCAGTTCTTCACCCCTGTGGTTTGAATGGTAGTTATTTTTTTCCAACATGATCATACTCTGCTTGTGGTTGCCCATTGCCTAGTCTTTTGCCCAAGCTGGGAAAATCTGCAGTCCTCCATTTTTCTGGGCTCATTGGTGGGACGGGGGTGTTCGCGTGATTCAAACTGGAAGCTTTCTCCTTCTGGCTAGCGAGGAGAAGATGTAAATCTGAAGTTGCCAACTGCACATCTCCTGCCTTAGGGAAGAAGATGGACAGGCAGAGAAAAGCAAATACATCATTATGTGTGTATTAAAGTTCTGGCAAGTTTGAGTTCTTAGTTCTTTAGAACTATGTTGACTCTTCTCTAGATTTGATTGTTTAGCTGTTTTTGAATCTGGAGATATGTGTTATTTTAAAGATTTTATTTATTTATTTATTTATTTATTTGAGAGAGAGGGCGCACACAAGCAGGGGGAGGGACAGAGGGAGGGAGAGAGAACCACAGGCAGACTCTGCCCTGAGCTTGGAGCCCAACGTGGGGCTCAATCCCACGGCCTTGAGATTACCAGCTGAGCTGAAATCAAGAGTCAAATGCCCAACCAGCTGAGCTGCTCAGGTGCCCCACATGTGTATTATTTTAATAAAGCCTCCTTTGGCTTTAAAGAGTCCTGTCCTGCCTTAATGTACTTGTAATCCAAACTCAGGATAAGATTGTATTCATCCATTTGTAGAACGCCATGCTAGTAAGTACCGTGCTAGAGGGTAGTTATAAAAATGAGAGTAGAAAGCCTTTATTACAAGCTGTTGCAACTCAGTGGGGGAAATGGGCATGTAGGGGATTATCAGAGTCAGGTGAGAAACATTTCTAGCGATGACCTCATTGATTTAGGCTCTGAAGGCTGAAGAAGTAGTTGCAAAGCAGGTGGTACATGTCAGCAATATTTGTCTCTACTTGATGTGTGGTGTCATTAGTTACTTAGAGCGTGCAGATTTTCTCATTTTTTGTGCCACTTGCTACTTTGCTCTAAAGTTTTTGGTGTTCAACAAACAGTAGTGTGGGTTCGAAATAAGGTTTACTTCCTTGGCATTTCTAGGCACAGAAATGTGACCATCTTTTATGGAAATGGTCACGAAAAGATGATTGGAGTGAAGGCAGAGTTGAAGTAGGTCAGGGTCGAATGGCCTGCATAACAGAGTGGGTGAGAGTATGCTGCAGGAACAAATGCTAAATGATTCTTGTGTTTAACAATCTAGCCACCAGAACAGTGTCCGTCCTGGGTGGGCTGCTGGCTCTGCTCTATGTCTGCACATTCAGGGATTCCTGTCGATTGCTCTGGCAAGAGAGTGGGGGGAATTGCCCTCTGGCTCTCCAAGGTTTCCCCCAGAAGGGATTCATTTCTGTTCACATTCCCTTGACAGAACAAGTTGTGTGGCTGCACATAACTTCCAAGTAGTTGGGCAAGTGCCACCCTGCCATGTGTTCTGGTCAGAGGAGAAATAGAATATTTGTAAACTGCACATTATAACTGTCAAAGGCTGTTGAAACATTTTTTTTAATTCTTACTCCCATGTCTACAACAGACCATTTGTTTCCTTCCCGAAATTCTGCTTGGTGCAACATAGCTATGGGTATGGTGTATTTTCTTCGTTCTCCTACTTAATTCACCAGTATGGATACCTTTTTTATGTTCTGTTTTTGTGGGTACCTTCTGTCTCTTTTTTTATCCTGACCTTTGCTAAGGCAGGTGGAAGTTCAAGCTTTATCCTCTTTGGGAGGATGAGCATGTTAATGGGAGACACGGGTAGTGTGGTGTGAAAATGACCTCATTATTTCTTAGGACTAAATTGAAACCACTTTTATAAAAACGTACAGTAGAGTTAGCCAGGTAACTGGTTAACTTGCTCCTTTCAGTAATGGTGAATCTTACTGCAATAATTAGGTGCTTTGACTTTTAGCCACCCAACCAAGTACACTTTTTTCACTTCTAGCATTGTTTTGGTAATGCTGAGAAAGCAGGTCTGTCCCCCCAGGCCATTGGCTGGGAGGCAAGATTTAACGTGTTGTGTTAAACAGTGACCAACGGTTGCACTTGGCCTAAGGATGAGCGGAGGCTACTTTTGTAGTTGGAGGTTTCACACATAGGATTCTTAATAGTTACCCGTGTTAAGTTCTTTCTTGGACCAACAAAATCATCTCTTACATGTTTTGTACATTTCTTTGCAGTGTAGATTTTTTTGCTTTAATCACTAAGTGTGAGATTGTGTTTTAAAAATCACATGATACACATATTGGAAACCTGTAAGATGTCAGCTGCCATAGATTATTTCATATCCTTAACTGAGGCTTCATATCCTTAACTGATTCTTCTGTCCCTCCCATTGAGGGAATCTGATGTTCCACACACCAGTTTTTACAAGTGCTTTCTCAGTATCGGAATGCTTTCCTAGAAGAGTATGGGTGTGAATGGAAAAAGGAATATAGACAAATGCTCCTTCCATAGTTGAACAGCAGTCGCGCCTGGAAGGCTGTTTCTTGGTAATAGGGAAAGCAAAAGAAAGGAGGGTTTCTTTTTCAACATACTTTTCCCATTTTTCTTGTATATCATTTGCAAAGCCTTAAGCCATTTAATTTGACATGTGTACAGTTAGGGAGAGAAATACCAGCAGGGATAGGAAAAATTTCATAGCTGTAGATGCAGGCCTTTTCCTTTGACCCGGAGTCCCTAGGTATAGCTGCAGGGTTTCATATTTAGAGAGTCAGAATGCCTGAGCATTCCTGCCTAAGGGGCCAGGTGATTTTGGTGCCGGCCTCATTTCCTGCAGCTTCAAAATGGAAATAGACCTACCTTGGTGTCTTTTGAGGATTAAGTGGGATAATGCATTTAAAAGTAAATGTAATGTTTATCGCATAATCACACCTTAAAAGTATGTATACTGGGGTCATCTTAGTAAGTTTTTACTCAGGTAGTGATAAAAGCCAGTCTACCTTATGAAATACTTAACACTGCATCACTATCCTGTCACTAATCACTGATTTACTTTGGATTACCTTGGTGTTTATATTCCTTACCCAGCTCCTTTGTGAAATGTGGGGGGTGAAGGTATATTGAGCTGTATGGTTCTCTTTTGGGGGGGCGTATCTTTTTCCACAGTTTTGATTACATTCAATCCCTTGCCTTGTTTCTGTACACAGTAAAGTACGTACTGTAGTTTATTCACCCATCCTCAGTATTACTTGGGTTGTTGAACATAATAGAATTTTTGCTTTTGCCTTGCTGTTTCTAACACTGTCAGTCTCCTACTGCAGACTGTTATCAAAGGACAAAATCTGTATCTTTTGAAAAGGCATTTAAGCCCTAGCCTGTCCTTTCAACCTTGTTTCCTAATGTAGCTCTGTGCTCAGGGAAATTCATATCATTTGCCAGGTGCCATGTGGGTTTCATATTTTCCTGCCTCTGTCTTTTGCCTTTACTCTGCTTTTGACTCAAATGTTCTTTTTCTTCAGCTTTTCATTCTTCAGGGTGTGGTTTAAATCCATGTAGTCTATAAAGCCTGTATTCTCCTGCTAGTTGTAATTTCTCCCTTTGTTGGGAACTTTATAGCACCTGGTAGATCACTTTGTTTTATGAGGCACTGACCTGTTTGAGGACAGGAACTCAACTGTGTTATCCATATTTATATGCCTTGTCATGACTTGCATATATTTGAGTTGGCAAACCTAACGAATCTGTTGAAATGAGTAGCTTGTTACAGTAGTTCTCAACTCTGTTCTGTTGATCTAATGCTCCCACTCTATAATGTGTATCATATAATGTAAACATTTTTATTATGATGTCCCTTTGTTAGCATGAGATGAATTAAGAAATACAACATACCTGCCTAAACGGTTTAGAAACATAAGATGTTTCTAAATATATGTAATGTACCTGCATTTTATAAGGGTAAAAATAAACAAATAAAAGGAAAACAACTGGTAACAAAATAAGATTATTTCAGTAGGTAAATGCTTGGGTGCATTGACACAAGATGACAGTGTATGCGTCTGTTTTTGAATTTATTGAACCTGACAGCTACAGCAACATACTTAAATGCCATAAGTAGCGTTTTCATTGTAGACTTCTCCAGAATGATACATGGCCCTTGGTAAAGCTGCAAAAAATGTATCTTTTGTTGATTCCCATGGATTACTGGAGAAATTGATGTATATAAAAACCATGCAAAACAAATATAAGCTGAGAAATTATGAGTATGTATTTTACCTATATCATGGCCAGATTTCAAGTTTTTTCATAAGGTTTTCATGTATTACCAAGGCTACTCGAAATCTCTGGTTCTTGGGACAATTTTCATTTTGTCTGACTGTTCTGTATATTGCATGACTTTTTTTTTCTTTTTTTTTTTAATCTCTAGTCCACATCTGCTAAGTGGCAATAGCACCCAGTTCCCTAATATGTTTTCAAAATGTTCCCTAGAGGGAGAACCACTAATGTTTAAAACATTGCTTTATAAAAAAGGAGTTCTTTACTGTAAATTACAGAATCCACTGGGCTAGCATTTTGCCGTAACTAAACATAGGAACATTGGTCAGACTAATCAGCTTTTGTTTTGTGATTGAAAATAGGAAAACAGTACATTTTGCTGAGAACATTAGTGAGTGTTTTGTTTAAAGTAATTTAAATGAACTTTCCACCCTGATTATTGAAAATCAGTGACTTATTTAAAACATTCATTTAACTTATGAACATTATAAACAAAGCATTTAATTTTTAGAAGACAATTGTACTGTTAATCGTGTATATAAAATATAAAAGCATAAAAATGCATGCACATCTGTATACATATACAAAAAACAAATTTGGAGATTTAATTAAGCCCCAGATCGTTTATGTTTTGATAGTATGTACATGTTTTTGAACTGTGAATATGTCTGGCGTGAAAATTAATTTCAAACAAAATTTAAGACCTGTGTTGTAGAGTATTAACTGGTTACTTATAACTAGCCACTCATTTTACCTGCCATTCAGACAAGAATGAGCTCTTTGATATAAGATTTTATCCTTTCTTAGCTGTCCTCTGGATTAGAGATGGTTTTTAACCCTTTGGACTACCAAGTATTTTATTAAATAGTAGTAAAAGTAAATTGAAGTATCTAGAAGGGGCAATCAGCTGTGATTTGCCTAAAAGTCAACAAGAGACATTTGAGTCTTAAAAGCATATAACCCAGAGTTGATTAGTCTGTTCTGTTGTAATCTGGGTTTCTTTAATGTGAGTTGGCCCACATACACTTGCTAAATAGGGAAATGATGTCAGTATAACCTGGAAGGTAGTACTGGTTCATAGGCAGTTTTTCCTACAGTGTTAATGTATGAACTGAAATGGAATAGACTTTGAATTAGCGTGGAAGATTTGGTAATCTTATCTAATGAAGATCTTACGAAAAAGCTTGAAAATCTTACAGAAATGATTTACAGAAATCACTTTGTGCAAGAAATAGCTAGTTCAGTGACTTCCAGAACCACTACACTTTGCACTGTTGAATGCTCGAAGGAAGCTCAAAACCATTCACTGGAAAGCATCCCCCGGAATCGTATTTTTAATTTTGTTGACGCTGGTCTTAAGAGAAAGTGCCTTTAAAAATTCACACTTAAAGGGGGAATGTACAAAAACAAGATTCCAAAGAGTGGGCCAGCTCTGATTATTGGTGCAAATGTTAGTGGAGATTAAATCCTTAAAATTGGTGATGTTTTTGTTAGAACATGATTATGAAATAACATAGGTTTGCGTGCTCTGTGCCCAATCTTATTTTCACCATTAGCCTGGTTATTTTTAGTGAGTGATTTTGCAGAAAGTGAGATTTTTTTTTCTGCCAGGAATATCCATAGGATGATATAAAAGCTCCTGAATATACACCCACCCACTTATCCACCTATCCTTGGGCTGTAATTTACTAAATGGGCTCATTCTGCTGCTATCTAAAAGAGTTTGTCATGAATTTTTACTGTATTTTTGCAAATTTGATTTGTAGTGGCTATAAATTTTACTAGGTCTTAGATTATGCTTTTTAATAAAAATTAATGTTGAGCATTAAGGTCTGATAAATGAGGGAATTGGTGAAATGAGCTAAAAGCCATCAAGGCTTGTTGAGTGTTGAATCCTGTGATACCCTAATTGGCTATTCTAGATTGGGCGCTATTAATTTATGGACATTTACTTTACAGTATTCTGAGCATCAGTAATTTATAAATGGGCATAATAAAACAGAGCCCCACTTTGGGAGGCCCCATATTGTTTCTTCATGGTACCATCTGGTTGCCCGCTCTCTTGTGGTAAGCCAAGGATTGGAAAACTATGTATGACCCGTGGGACAGACCCAGCTTCCTGCCTGTTCTTGTGTATAAAACTTGGTACATAGCCATGCTCATTCGTTTACATATTGTTTATACCTGCTTATGTGACACCTAGTATTGCCCACAAAACCAAAAGTATTTACTACCCTTGACAGAAAATGTATTAAGACCCTGCTAAACAATAGGTGGAAGGACAGTAGTGATCAGTATTTAATATTTTGAAATGTTTTTAACCAGTCTTCAGCGACAGTGTTACACTTAATTTTTGGAAAGGTGCAATCAGGTCAATATGGGCATTGTTGGTTTTAAGCTAGTTTTGTGAGTTTCAATTTCTAAGATGGGTGGATTTTTTTTTTCTTTCATTATCAGATATTGAGTATTTAGAGTATTTACCTCATAAATCCTTTAGGTCATTGAAGGTGTAAGGACAGTAGAAATTCAGGAGTTGATTTAAGTGGCTATAAAGTTAGATGTGTTCAAGAGCCAGGAACAATTTATTTGGGGTAAAAAGGGGAGGGCTGCTGCCTCTACAGCGCTGTCAGCATTGGGTTGATGTTGGTCAGATTCTGTTGACAAAGAGAATGAATTCCCTCCCCCATCCCCTAGTTATTAACTAGGAATATATTATAATAAACATTTTTTAAGATTGCCATCTGGATATTTAGTTGAATGTTACCGCCAAGTAGTCTAACTCTGGATAAAGTTTTTTTAAAAATGATTTTAAAATTATAATCAAGGAATACAACAACGGATATTTTAAATTTTATAATGAAGTAGAGGTTGTGATTCAATTAAAAAATTAATCCTTAGCAAACTTGACTGAAGCAAGAATATAGAGAACCTGAATGACATAATTTATAGGTATTGTTCTATGGATATTAAGTCATGTACCCTGAAAACAGAACATTACACCTTTCAAAAAGTAATTAGGATGACTTGAAAATTTACTCAGTTTCATTTCTTTTTTTTTAAATAGAACTCTCAGATCTGTTAGTAAAAACGTTACAGAAACAAAATCAGTTTCTAGAAATAAAATCTCTCTAATAGGAAACTCATGGGTTAACATAATGTCAGTCTGCAGTGGAAGAATATCTAGGAAAAATGCAAACTAAATCACAGTGGATAAATCTTAGAAGGTTCAGCTTGGATACACTCAGAAAAACTATAATATGTACCTTGAAAAATGCTTATTCATTACTACAGTCAAGACTAAGACACTTGAAAAGACTGACCTAGAGTTTTTAAGTAGTTGGTCTATACTAGTAAGTCTTTAGAAAGTGCTAGCCTGTCCTATATTAAAATCTTAAAAACGAAAATGATATTACAGATCCAAAAATATTTCTTTTTATTGAGAAGCTAATTTCATATCTTCTTTCAAGACTCCAGTATTGAACTCCTCTGGAAAAATGGAAGAAAAAAATAAGAGACGAGAAACCTTAGAGCATCTTTTTGAAGAAATGGTGGAACTTGTATGTTATGTTAAGAACTGTGTGGCATCCTTACAGATTCAATTAGAATCGTCATGTGAGGTTTCAGTGACTTTATTTCTCAGTTCCTTTGAGGTGATGTTCAGAATGAAAGCCTTTAAAGAATTTTTTTAACAAAGTAAACAGCTTTGGTATTAATGAAACTTTATCATTCTTATTAGAATATGCTCTCTTAATGTTATTTACATGAAGGATGGATGTTGGCTCTGAATTAAAATAGTTGCATCTTTAACGTTATTATCTCTCACCTCTGTAACACCAGCTTTTCTGGGTATATATAAATGCATGCTCTTTTTTTAATTGCTGTGTAAATCTAATGTAATCATTGTCTGAGGTTAAAAAAAAAAAAATCTAACAACTGAAAAACAGTTTATTCGTGTCCTGCAAACTCGCTCTTAGAACAATGCTGGCACAGGATTTGTTTTATTACAAATATAACCCAACGGTATATCAATGATGGACTCTCTTGAATATGTTTGGAATATTTTGTGGTCAATTCTTTACCTCTTTCTCCAGGGCTTGGTTTTTGGTGTACTTCTATTGATTAGTGCATTACATTCTTAGCAAATATCATTCTATCAGTTTCATGTAAGTTTATTTACTGTGTAGTGCTTCTAATGATTTGCCGTGTAAAATCAGTTTGAGAGTTGATTTCATCTGCCTCTGCATTTACCGGGCTAACCTGAATTACAGTCCACAAATTGGGAGTCAGTATCATTGTGCGATCACTGACTGCTTCTTCCATGAAACTTTTAAGCTGTTACACTCAACATTATCTATTAAAAATAGTGTTTAGATCTAAAGGCCGGATTTGCTTTTTGCAAACATTTAGCATATGTGAGTTTGCAGTACAATTGTTGAAAAATTCTTTATTGCTTAAATGGGTATAATATTGCTATTCACTCATAAAACTTAGTAATAAAAGACCTGCACTCTTGGGTATTGAGGTATTGGTTCTAAGGCAAGTTTTTTGGCAAGATTATTTGGTAGAACAATAATTAATTATGGAAATATTTGGGGGAAAGGGTAGGGTCAGTAAAGAAGAATTGGGAGACTTTTTAAAAAATGAAAACATAATTCACTTTTCAATACTGTATTTGCATCTCAGTTTCCTGATAGATTTCTGTTTTGATTTTCTGCTGACAGGTCACATTTAGGGCAGGCAAAACATAAGGGATATAGCCCTCCTGAGAGTAGAAAATCTAATTCTAAGGCACCCAAAGTGCAGTCTAATACTACTTCTGAACTGTCAAGGGGACACCTTTCTAAAAGGTAAATCTTCACATTGCTTGTACATTTTCAAGGCAGAATTATTTGCATTTGAATCATTGCATAATATTAAAATTTAGGTTACCCCAAGATGTTGTAATATGTGTTTTCATTATTCCCCGAATGTAACTTTGAGGATTAATAGTTTACTTTGCAGTGACACCAATGCAGTAAGCTCTAGACAATGCATTTTTTCCCTTGGTTAGAGAGCCGTGAGGTTTCCGTTTGATTAACAAACCTTTATAGGCATCTGAAATGCCATTTTACTTTTTTTTTTTAATGTTTTGTTTTTGTTTTTATTTTTTTATTGGTAGAGCCAAAGGTCAGTTATTTCTTAAGATCTAATTGGCAGGAGTCTTTTTTTAGAAAAGAAATTACTATATTATACGGTTTTCTTACCTTCATTTTGAAAAGTGCATACTTAAGTCGTTATTTATTTCAAGCTTTGACAAAGAAGTTGTATTTGTGAATAAGAGCACCAGTATTCTAGTTTCAACTAGTTCTGAACTACTAAGTATTCTTTTTCTTTTCATTTTAATTCTTGTTTTGTGATTAGGAGGGTTAGTGTCAGTAATCTTTGGGCTGAAGAATTACTCTGATCTTCTAATCAAATATTTCCCCATCCAAAGTCACACTTTTTTTTTTTTAAATCCAGTTTTGAACCGTTTGAAAACCTGTGTTTATTTAGCCCTGGACTTAATCAGAAAGACTTTTGCATCTTTTTTTTTTCTTTTTTTAAAGCACTTATTTGTACAGATTTGCGAAGTTAATAAGTATTACATGACAGGTACAATGCTGGTGGGCTGATACTAACTCTCTTCTTATCTGACCTCTCAGAAGCTGCAGTTCATCATCTGCTGTCATAGTTCCACAACCAGAGGATCCAGACAGAGCCAATACTTCAGAAAGGCAAAAAACGGGGCAGGTGCCTAAGAAAGACAATTCTCGAGGAGTGAAACGCAGTGCTAGTCCAGACTACAACAGGACCAATTCTCCTAGCTCTGCCAAAAAACCAAAAGCACTTCAGCATACTGAGTCTCCCTCAGAAACAAATAAGCCACATAGTAAGTCAAAGAAGAGACATTTAGACCAGGAGCAACAACTGAAATCTGCACAATCGCCGTCAACAAGTAAGGCTCATACCCGAAAGAGTGGGGCCGCTGGCAGTTCACGGAGTCAGAAAAGAAAGAGGACAGAGAGTTCTTGTATAAAGAGTGGTTCTGTGTCTGAGTCAACGGGTGCCGAAGAGAGATCTGCAAAACCCACCAAGCTGGCTTCAAAATCCGCCGCCTCGGCCAAAGCTGGGTGCAGCACCATCACCGATTCTTCCTCCGCTGCCTCTACTTCCTCCTCCTCTTCTGCTGTCGCCTCGGCCTCCTCCACTGTACCACCTGGGGCCAGGGTGAAACAAGGAAAAGACCAGAACAAGGCCAGGCGTTCCCGTTCAGCATCCAGTCCCAGTCCCAGAAGAAGTAGCAGGGAAAAGGAACAGAGTAAAACTGGTGGCTCTTCAAAATTCGATTGGGCTGCTCGTTTCAGCCCTAAAGTTAGCCTTCCTAAAACCAAACTGTCTCTTCCAGGGTCTTCTAAGTCAGAGACATCAAAACCTGGACCTTCTGGATTACAGGCCAAATTAGCAAGTAAGTGTATGGAAACTTCTTTCTTCTTTTTTTTTCCCCAAGGAAATTTTTCTTGGTGTGTCCAAAGTGGTGATGCTTTCAAGGTAGTCAGATTTGTTTTGGTTTTTTTTTTGCAGCTTGAGGCAGTCTTAGCTTTACTATATCCATTCGTAACAATACATAAGAATTGACGCTACATTTAGTTCTAAGGAGACTGGTCAGGAGTGCTGCCGCCTTATTTCTAAATGGTCACATTGTAGTACCTGCATCTTTATCCTTGTAGTATCTGTTCCTAAGTTATTTCCTATTATCAGGGTGGGACATCAAGTTGGATCTTCTTCTTTAACCAGACAACAAAATTATTTCAGTTACGAGTTGCTTTTGACCATGATTGAAAGTCAAATAGTGGGGTGTTTTTGGGGGGAGGGGGTTTGGTATGATACATTCGTGATATATGGAAATACTGAGCTAAAATTTCAGAATAAATGAAATCTTACTCACATGTCATACTTAAAGATAAAAAGCTTCGTCTGAAGATGAAAACCTCTTACTTAGTTCCGTACACCGGGCTCTAGTCCCACGTAAATGGGGAGGAGTATTGCCCTCTTGAACAGTGGAGTGGAACTTACATTTCAGAATGATACCTTTCAAGCAAAGAAACAGACTAGATGGGAGATAGGGATCTTAGGGCACTTTTCTTTTTCTCTTCTGTTCAAAAGACTACTTCAGAGAAGCCGACTGTTCATGTCATTAGAACTGATTAGAGCTGGTGGTGGCCTTCTTCAGTTACGTGATTGCTGTAATGCTGAAGGGCGTCCTTTTCTTTTTTCTGTTTTGAGACATCTAAAAAACACAAATAGAATAATACAGCACTTATGTACGGTTTCAGCATTTAATTTTTGTGATATTTATCCAGGAAGCTCGCTTTTCACCATCCTTTTTCTCCCCTCCATAGAACATTGTAGATTTATATTTTCATAGGGCTAGAACCTTTTCTTAGTTATTGAAAACTTTGTATAGTGTGGTAGCATTCTTGTCAAAGTTTAGCTAATAGTGGCTCAGCCTAACCTGTTGAATCAGAGCCAGTTGTTAGCTCCGTTTCCTTTAACCCTACTATCTGTACTTGATTCAATATTTGTGATTCAGTATTTGCTAAACTTTAACAAGAAGACTAGTAGACACTACATAAAATCTTGTGTTTAACCTGTACCATAGGGTTATCATGAAGGTGACATCTTTTACATTGTAGAATTTTGTTCAATTTGGGTATTTTAAGTGTGCCTTACTTCTGTATTAAAATCTTTTGAATTTGAAGGTACAGATTTTGGATTACGATTGGTACCTTGAAGTCAAAAGGGAATTAAAAGGCAGGCTAAAGAGGGACCATCAACTGTCTGTTGGACCTGCCAAGGTTTTCTTGACAGTTGGAGTTTGTTTATCTCTGCTTTTATACCTCTTCCTTTATGTTTTGAAGTGAAGTAGAAGCGTGTGTGTGTGTGTGTGTGTGTGTGTGTGTGTGTGTGTCCAGTGTAGTAGCCGTGTGGCCTCCACAGCCATTGGGCCAGGGTGAGTTTATAGCTGGTTTGGTGGGATTCACTCCTCCGTTTTCTGCCTTCCAGTATGCTTTACTTGCAGAGCTTATCTCCTGCAGCTCTGATTTCTAGGAGGGTCCGGGGCAGGGTGAGAGCAGATTGTTCCTGCAGCTCTGATTTCTAGGAGGGTCCGGGGCAGGGTGAGAGCAGATTGTTCTTGAGTGTCATGTCCTTGACTCTTCCTCGGCACTTGTTTTCTTTTCTTTTCTTCCGAGTCTGTTAACGTAATTTTTAAAAGAAAACCTGACCCCCAGTGCAGTCTTGGTTTCTCTACCTGAGAAAGCACCCTGAGTTCTGATGTGACCCCTGGGCCATAATAAAACCAGATGGTCTGTGAAGCTCACTCTGCACATGGTGACAAGTGAGTAAAACTCAACTCGTATTGTCTTCCTCACTTGCACAAAATCTGTGTGTGTCGTGTGGTCACGAATACCGCTTTTCCGTTTTCACTACCACTATCCTAGTTCTCAGCTCTAATTATAGCCTAAGCTGTTGGAACAGGAGAAGGGAACCAGCATTTATTTCACATCTAATAAATACTAGGTATTTTATATATGCAGTCCATTTAATTTTTTAAAAAATGGTGTTTAATGATACTTATTAAGGAAATTTATTTTAAGGAGGTGGGCTAGCCTGCCTGGTGACTTACCTCACAGGTGGCAGAGCTAGAAGTGAAAGATGGAGGAAATGTGTAACTTGAAGCCACTGCCTCCTTCTCTTCATCACTTATTTTTCACCCCTGTTAGTTTTCTGTGTTGTACTGTCACACCATATTTGGGTCATTAGGAGATGTTAAGGCCCCGGAGGAGATGAAATTATATGATCCTTCTTTACTGGTATTGATTCATCTTTAGGGATGAATATTGTGTGAACCCAAGGATTTAAATCATTCCATTCACTACATACTTGCTTATTTTCAAATAAGTGAAAAACATTTCAAAACAAAATAGTAGGGAATATTTATACGTAACGTTCTTACAAGAGCCTGATAACTTGTAAATCCTTTACATGGATCATGTCATTTACTACTCATCTGCTCTGTGTGGCAGATACTATTATTTCCATCTTAGAAGTAAGGAAACTTAGGGTCAGTGGTCAGTTTGGCTCCCTAAGGTCACAGAACCAAGGAGCCAAGAGTCCTTCCAGTTTTAGTGTATGTACTGCCGAGTCGAGCACTATAGAGCCAAGAGTCAAACCCAGACCATCTGGTTCCAGAAATCAGTCGTGAGACTAGGATGCATAGGATTGAGTAGACTGGGCGAGCTAAATCTAGGAAGGCTTTTTGAGGTCAGACAGGGCAGGGTGGATTTTAGGCATGATTACTATGTCACTTTGGGAAAAGAGTCTATATAGGAAGCAATACTGCAATAGAACTGACAGTACTTGGTAATTTTACTTAAGAATATACGGGCAAAATAAGGTATTTTATGGGAATCTCTTGAGTTTCAAGTAATGACATGTTGGGGATAGAAAACTCTTATTACAGAAGTGAAAATCCTTGCTTTGAATCCTAGTTCTGCCATTCTGTCACCTGGCAACTATGGGAAAGTTTGTAACCTTTTCCTTGTAAATGGGCATAATAGCTTATTTGAGGAATAAATGATTATATGAGGACACTGAGCATAGTAGTTAGTACATGAGATGCACTGTAGAATTTAGAACAGCAGAGATTAAGTATCTTAAGAAAGAAACTATATTCAACAACCTTTTGAGAATGAAGGATTGATAAATCCCAGCCACTGATGAAGTTTAGGATATAACTCTTTTTAGATTCGGAAGATCTTGATTTGAAGTTATCTCTTTATATAGTTTTGTGAGGTTGGGCAAATCATGCGACCTAATCCCTGATCTTATTTGTAAAATGATAGTATTCATTCTTGTGAAGCATAAATAAAAGAATGTATGTGAAAATACCTTTAGTACTGTACTAACATGTAATGGTGACTTGAGAGTTATTGCCATATATTTGAAGAGCTCTTTACGCATGAGGAAACTTCTCTCCCCCCAAAACATCAAGACATGGGGCATAATTAGATTCAAAGGGTAGAGGTTGAGAGGCAGATTTCGGATTAGCATATCTGCAGAACCACAGTCTGTATGTCATCCAAAAAATGGATTTGGCCACTTCGTGAGATACAGAGCATTCCAAATTGGGTAGATCATTTGTTTTCTTCAACTTTTAAAAATCAGTGAACCTATTAATTAGAATATGATATGTTTTCTCAGGTAAAGAATTACTGATACGGTTGGTCAGTAAAGCTTCATGGGGAAAAAAAATTGTTTCCAAGTTGTAGAAATAATGGTACCTACATGATACTTTATGAAAACTCATTTCCCATGGTCAGATACTACTGGAGATTTAGGATTACATTAACACATTGAAGGCTGCAAGAAATCTTATGGTAACTTCTGCTTAACGTAGTATTTTATAGATTTGCTTGACCATCTTGGGAGACAGCAGTGGTCCAAGCAACCTTTGGAAAATGATAGAATACATGGAGTCAGGATACTTAAGCAAGAAGACCTTTCCCAAGTGTGCTGTTTCGACAACTGTTAACAGACTGATGAACGAACGAGCTCCTGGTCAGGAGTTAGGGCTGGCAGGAGAACTGGCGAAACAGCTACTTTTGTGATGGGCTTCTTAAAGCCTTGTGGCTTGCCGGCTGCAACTGATCAAAATAGCTCTGTGACAAAGGTCACACTGTATCAGTTGATAGAAGTCTTGAGAATACCTCAGAAGGGATAGTGTTATGTGACAATTTTTAATATGCCTTAGGAAATTATTCTTGCTATGTGTTGTTTAATATAAGCAAACAGACATTCTCAGAAATTTGTGTCGCATAAATGTAAAACCAGTCTGGCAATGTAATGATACAAGTGATTTTTGAAAATATTTTTATATTTTAATATATTTTAAAATGTTTTTGTAATTCGTGTGGCTTCAGGATCTGTTTTGCTAATCTAACTTCTTTTAAAAGAAAACTAATCTTGAAGTAATACGACTTTCAGAGTATGTAGTGTCTGAATAGTAGAAGGTGATAGAGATGGCATGGAAATACAAGAAAGTTTGTTATCAAAATCTGGGCCATTATGGAACTTATTTATAGAAAAATTTAAAAATATTATATTTCTTGTCTGATGTGTCTGTTTGTAGATCTGGTCTCCTCTCATTATTTAAGTGGACATCATGTGCATATTATTAATAACCTAGTCAGCAGTAGTTACCAGCTTATTTCCAGCTTGAGTTTCATGCTCTTCTGGTGACTTGCATGCAGCCTGTGGCCATTATTAGAACTAGACAAGAACCAGGCAGATGCAGAACTGGTAAGGAAATTCTGCTGAGATAGGACTCTATCATCAGTCTGAGACTGAGACCTGCTTCTCTGTATCCCTAGCATGGAGGGAAGAAATAATATGTTGAGGAGGGAATTGAAGAGTTAAAATCTTGGTTTCACCTAGAGTCTTATGGGGTCGTGCATACTGAGTCTAAATAATTAAATTACCTTTTCACCTCATGAGGTGTTGGCTGAGGAGCTTAAAGGGAAAAGGATTAAGTGTTAAGATTTTTCTGTATCGTAAGACAGCTGTTAAAATAATTTAGCAACTTAAAGCTCTAATAATTTTAATAGGTAAGTGCATTGCAAAATTACTGATTCCAGTAATCAAAGGGCTTTAAAAAATACATTAAATTACAAAAATGAGTTGCCAAGTTATAAAAGAACGCTGAACTAGTATCATCACCCTCTTTGTTAAGAAGGCTTTATTTTTTTAATTTTTATTATTTTTTTAAAGATTTATTTATTTTAGAGCGAGAGAGTATGAGCACAAATGGTGGGGGGACGGAGGGAAAGGGTTGCGGGGGGAGGGGGAGCGGAGAGAAAAACAGACCCCTGAGCACGGAGCCCAGTGTGGGCCTTGATCTCAATGACCTGAGCTGAAATCGAGTTCGAAGCTCAACCACCTGAGCTACTCAGGTACCCCAAAAAAGGCTTTTATTTTACATTGCAAATTTTAAACAATCATGGTATGTATTTTTGTATACCAGGTCAGAATAAGAATTAATTTAGCCAAATTACATTTTACTAAAGTTACATATAAGTTTAAAAAAAAACCAAACCCAGCAGTCTTCCTGCCACATTGCCCTTTCCCAGTGCTGATTATTTTGGTGTTTATTTCCATGTATATGGTGTATGTGCTCATGTGTTTATTGGTTGGGTTTTTTCGCTTTGAGCACAATTGCCTGCCCTTTTTGAAAGTGACCGCACTTCTGTACCCACCAACCATGTACTGTATGCACTTCCCCTTTGCCCAGGCCTGATCAGTGCCCGCCCAATGTTTGTATAGATACATACATGCCATTTACAGAGTCATGTAGGAAGGTTTCCTTTCTTAACACAGTTTTGGTTTTCTTGTTTTAAATAACTATTTTGTTGATGTTGTTTTCCTTTTCTGTGAACCCATCGCTCTAATTGTCTGAATCTTTTCTCAAGCTGTCTACTTGCTTTTGTTAAATTGTCCTGAAGAAATAAGGCCTCTGGATGGCTACTCTTTTATGCCTGCTTCACAGCTTTTATTTATTTAGCCTGGGCATTTTCTTCAGTCTTTTGTTTAGCTTTCTGTTTCCAGATCCCACATCATCTTTCCCGGTTCACTATTTCGTTTTGAGGGAATGTATCTTC
The DNA here is from genome assembly GCF_017311325.1 of Ursus maritimus. Lineage (NCBI taxonomy): Eukaryota > Metazoa > Chordata > Mammalia > Carnivora > Ursidae > Ursus > Ursus maritimus. Next base: position 9,556,841 of record NW_024423343.1, read on the forward strand.
TTCCACTTGGCTTTTTGAGAAAAAATGCTTATGAGATTTTTAAAAGCCTTTTTATTGTTTTTAGATTTTGACTGTCTGATAATATACAACCTAGGTACTTGTTTGATTGGTTATAGAGTGCTGGGTTAGAAATGATTCTTAAAATTTTTGAAGAAACACATTATTTTTAAGCTTGCTTTATTGGAAACATTCTGATTCCTGATCTGTTGTATATGTAACCCATTCTTCTAGCTGCAGATCTTTACCTCCATTATATTGCCATAGCTGTGGGTTTGGCCTCATTTCTTACTAGGGTGACCAGCAGTCCTGGTTTCCCTTGGGTCTGAGGCATTCCCCCAGACTCAGGACTCGGCCTTAAAACCAGGGTTAGAGCCAAGCAAACCAGGATGGTTGTTCACTGTATCCTTGTTTCTTTTCTCTTTCTAGATCTCCTATTATTTTGGATGATTGTCCTCTTGGAAAGTTCTGATGTTTTCATTCTGGCTTTGCTTTTTTCTTCTACTTTCTGGTAGATTTCTTCGACTTCTTCCAACCTTTCTTTTGATTTTTTTTTTCTGTTGTTTTTATTTTCAAGAGGTTATTTTGTTCTTTTTATTATGGATGCATTTCTTTTTTTGAGGACATTAATGGTGAGTTTTCTATACACAGTTCTCATGAAGTTTTTTGGAGGGAGGGAGGTTGGTTTGGTTTTGATTTTCGTATTGGGAGTTTTCCTCAGGTTTTGGTAATTCCTGGTTGTTTCCTCATACTCAGGTTTTGGTCCCCCAACACTTAATCTGTAAGCTCTGAACACATAGAGGAGATTTCACTGAAATCCATTTTCTGGTGATCTGTTTTGGCTGGTCATTATGAAGCCTGTCATTATTTTTAGATCTTTTTCTTTGGTGAAATTCCACAGAGAAGATTCCTCCTGCCTAGAGGTGAAAGCTGACTGACCGAGGTCTGGGGGTTGGGCAGGAAAAGAGGCCTAGGAAAGAAGCCATGTGTCATCTAATCTGTCTGTTCGTACTTGATCCTCCCTCTCCTTCTCTCATTTTGGTATGGTGCACCTAGATACAGCTGTGTACTTTAATTGAGAATTTCTTTATTTTATACTTTCTAAAGAATAGAGGTCTTGTGTTTTGCTGGGTCAGCAGAGAGACAGTTACCCAGCTGTGCAAGTGGGGGAGGGGATCTGGGGATCTTACTGCTTCATAAACAGCCTATCAGCCAATCCTTAGTCTTAATTCCAGAGTCATCCCAGAGGTACCTGGTACCATCAGTTCCTGAACTTTGTGGGATTCTGAGTCCCATTCTCATTGGTAATTTATCTTAGTTTTCTACTTTAAGTTTTCTGGAATTTCTAGTGCTGGGATTTCTGCTTTTCATCTTGTAAAATTGTGTTGTGATAGTAATCTCTTCCATTCTTCTTATCCTTGTGGATTTATGCCTCAGATTCTTTTAATAATACTAGTTTAGTGGAGTTTCTCTGAGGACAGAAGTGAATGTATGTGTGTCCAATTATCTATCTTTAACCAGAAGACACACACTTTGTCATGTATATGCACATATTTCTTCAAAAGTTGGCATTTGCTCCACACGATAGTAGAGTGCCCATTATAGCCACACTCCATGCTAGACATGTGACACACATTAAATTTTATCCTCATTACAACAGAATGAGGTAGTTCCGTGTTTTAGGTATGAAGAAACCAAGTGCTTTATTTGCCTAAACACTAGACCTTTTTCCTTTCAAAAGAACTATGAATTACATCATTTGAATGGCTGTAAATGGATGTAACCTAATTTAGTTCATTCTCAATTAATGGGCATCTACATTGTTCTAAATTCTTTTAATTGACTAAAGCTTTGTAATTTACATCATTATCTACTTGTTAGGTTTCTGGTTATGTTCTTTTTAAGTATTGATGTATATTTTCAAATTGCCTGTAGGGATATATGAATTTCCATTCCCAATAGTAGTGTAAAATGCCAATCTGTTCATATACTTATTAGCTAAAACTGTATTCCTGCAGTTTTTATTACCATACTGGTGTTACTTAACCATTCCCTATTATTGGACATTTAGCTCTTTTCCAGTATCTCATTATTAAAAGTAATGCTCAGATGAATATCTTTGTACATTTCCAACGTGTTTAATTTGTATTGCTAAGTCAGTGCATGAATTTGCTCTGCATTGGCTAGAAAATAAAAACTTGGCTTAGAAAATTCCATTTGGGATTTACCTTATTGTCATCTGCAAAACTCATCTTTTATTGTTACTGAATGATTTTAAACATCTGTGATCCTTTTTTTATATGTTAGGTTACTTTCCATTTTGTGAATTTATTTTGGCAAAGTAACCATTAATAATGATGTGTATACTAAAAATAGACACACAGCAACACCAAGTTATACCAGGTTCTCATGATTCCGTTTTGGCTGAAGGAATGAAGATCAAGTTACTGAAAATATTCCCACTGTTAGTTAATTCTCTTTATTGGGTCTACTTTTTCCAGTAGCAAAATGGCCCCATTGCATGATTGTAAATTGAACTCTACATGTGCGATAGTACTCATGTTATTTGGTACATTTTTTCCCCTTTTATGAAGAAAAGACAAGTCATTCTGAATACCTTTTGAAACAGGTTCAACATGTAAATAAATGAATAATTGGTAGCTTTTTATCTCTTATTTTTATTTATTTATTTTAAAGATTTTATTTATTGAGAGAGTGAGCGAGGCAGAGCACAAGGTGGGTGGAGGGGATGGTCAGAGGGAGAGGGACAAGCAGACACCCTGCCAAGCAGGGAGTCCAACCCCAGGACTCTGGGATCATGACTGAGCTAAAGGCAGATGCTTAACCAACTGAGCCACCCAGGCGCCACAATTGATAGCTTTTTAAAATATATAAACAAATTGGAGATTTGCATTACAAAACCCTATCCTCCCCCACCCCTCCAAAAAAACCAATCCTAATCATCCTTTGATACCTTTAAATGTAAACGAGTTAGAACATTTGAATTTGAATACCCTTGTTTAAAATAACTGGTTCCTGTACCTAATTCATTGGTTTGTCTACTGTACTATTTTAAAAAGGAGATGTATTTGTTACCTTTGGGAGTATTGCAAAAATTATTAGTCAAAAAAATCAAGATAACTAATTCTAGAAAAATGAGTACTTGAAAATGAGATATTGTTTAGCTCATGTCTTATTGGACAAATTTTTGTTTTTTAATGTTGGACTGATTTTTGAAACTTAGGTGAGTCCATATACTGTTCTTGCTTTTTCTTTTCAAAGTCCAGGTCATTAATTATTATTATTATTATTTGTTTGTTTGTAAAGGTCCATATAGTAAGTATTTTAGGTTTTACTGACCACATACAGTTTTTGTTACATATTCTTCTTTTTAACAACTCCCTAAAATGTAAAAACCCTTCTTAGCTAGTGGGATGTACAAAACCAGGATTTCCAGTTGGGATTTGGCCCACAAGCTGCAGTTTGTCAACACCTACCTTAGACCAAAAATTTTAATATAATTGTATATTATATAAGGTGTGTGTATACACACACACACACTATATGGTATGTATTATATGCTATATGGTGTACACACAAACACTGGTCAGTTTATATGACTGGTAAAGCCAATAGATAGGTTAGCTTCAGGCTTGGTTGGATCCAGGAGCTCAAAAAGATGATCCTGTCAGTCCCAAACCCATGTTATGACTCTCACACCTTCCCCTCTCCTTCCCAAAGATGCTATCCAATCATTTATGTATTAAATTGTAAGAAAGCCCCTGATTTCCTTGGATCATATGTCCGTAACGAATCACTATTTTGGAGGCAGGATTGCAGTTGGCTATGATGGAAATAGTCTGGCCAGTTTGAGTCCCACTCATATAGTGGGAGTGTACCATGAATGGTACTTCTATCAGTATCACATGGAGACGGGGTAGGAGAGAGTTCTCGAAAGAATTAAAAAAAAAAAAAAAGTGTTCAGAACAGTGGTTTCTGGATATTATACAATAGATGTCTATTTGATAATTTTATTTATTCATTCATTTATTTAAAAAGATTTTATTTGAGAGAGAGACAAGATAGCAAGAGAGAGAATGAAAGGGAAGGAGAGGGAGAAATGGGCTCCCTCCTGGGATCATGACCTGAGCCAAAGGCAGATGCTTAACTGACTGAGCCACCCAGGCACCCCCAACTTGATTATTTTTAAAGGTCACTTTGAAATGGATATATAAGTGGGAGAATAAAAACATTCATGTAGTTGAATTCAGTCATTATTCACTGAGTAAATGTGTTAGGTCAGTCTCTCCCCCATCTCACTTGATTTTTGAACAACCTTATCTTACCAGAATACATTGACACTTCGGTTTATTTTCACTATACAACAGAAGGAATCTTTAAGAAATTGGAACGTTTAATTATTGCATTGTTAGATTATTTTATAATGGCTATATTTTTATTGTGGGACCATATGTGTATACCGTATCAAAGATTAGCATCCTCGTTTAATTCATGAAAGAACTAAAAATAGAATAAAAGCATGACAGTGAATATGTACTATTTATTCTTTCTTTTCAAGTGACTTAATTGACTTAATAGTGAAAACCATACCTTTCTAGGATTGATACTGTTCTACCTCTGGTTACTTTGTGCTGAAGTAGGCAGATCATGTTACTAGTGCGCATTCCTCCTGCAAATTACAAAATTGGAATCATCCATGGTATTGTAATGCAAAGAGTAATACTTGCAAAATTTTGAAGTAGAGAAGAAAAATCACTATAAGTAGAAAGCACCAAGATCATACCTATGTTTATATTAGTTAAGGGTCCAGAAAATAAAATTCCTAAGGCCCTCAGTCTGTTCATTCTTTTAAGATGTTGTATTTTAGAAATCCAAGCTTACAACTAGATACGTAAGAGATTTAGTTATTTCACATTTTGTATGTCCTACCTTTGCAAAAGAACTAATGTTTTTACAAAAGATGAAGCCCTGAACTTTGAGCAAATTAGTTGTGGGTTAGGAATGCTTGTTCCAAAAACAGAGGGGGTGGGGCTAAGACATATATATGCTGTAGAGGAACAAAGCATTTAGGACTTTTAAGAGAATAATACTAACTTCCAGTTTCACTTTTATCCACAGGAATAAAGATTTTCAGAATATATTTGTAGGAACAAGAGCGTATATTTTTATACTAAAATACTGTCAAGAGCTTTGATGAAAGTATGTCTACATTTATACATAACTTCATTACGTAGAGCCTTTGTAGACATTAATATATGAATTTGACCAGTGGTATTCTGGATGCTTCTCAGAGTGGCCTCATAAAAATAAATGACAAATGCAGTTTTGCTGCATTACAGGCTCTGTGTGTGTGTGTGTGTGTGTGTGTGTGTGCGCGCGCGCGCATGCGCCTGCATTTCCATGCACATGAATTTTAATTCATTTTCAGTGGGTTGTTGGTTTACACTTACATTGTTTCCTCTTTTATTGAAATAACTCTTACTTGACCAGTAGAATGGAAGGAAACACATGTTGATTCTATAAAACTAGTGTTCTTATATGAAGAGTTTGAACAGTTTTCTAATTGAACCTGTAAGGCACAATTTTAACTTTGGCCATAAGTATGTTGAAGATGTAGTAACCTCTGGTCTGCTTCAAAATAAACTTAGGAATTACGTAGTTTGTCTGGGTTATGTACCTTTAAGCATGTCAGTTAATAGTTTTATGTCTGAAAAGTAAGAATTATCATAACTTTGTATCTGAAAGTGCTTTTGAAAACTATAGCCAGTCTAAAATTGTGAATACAGTGTGTTCTGGCATCGTCAGCTGAATGGCCAAAAAAAAAAGGTTAAGCTATCCCCATTCTCTAGGCAGAGCTTGCTCTGCAAACAACTTCAGCTTTCCTTTTTCCCAGAAAGTTTGACATTTGTAATCTTCTAAAGAATGTTTTAGATTTTGGAAGAATTTATAGAGTTCTTCTAACGTTTGACTTGATTTGCTTAGAAATACTGATAAATTAGTAATTATCAGTCTTTACCACCTGTGAGGTGTTTCCCTGTTCCAGTTTTTGGAGCAGATATACGTGTAAAAGCTAGTTTGTCTCTCATCCTGCCCTCAGGTAGTGTTAAAATAGGGAAACCTCTTTTCCACTATACAATGGTTTATGTAGCAGCTCCTTTATCCTGGGATTTATTTCTTCATTCATTCATTCATTCATTCATTCATTCATTCCTGGAGAAAGTACAGTGGGGAGGGGTGGAGGGAGAGGGGGAGAGTCTCAAGCAGACTCTGCATTGAGTGCAGAGCCCAATGCAGGGCTCAGTCTCACGACTCTGAGCCCAAACCAAGAGTTGGACACGTATGCAACTGTGCCACCCAGGGCCCTCTACTTTTCTGTAATTTAGTACATTTCTCTCAACTTTTAACACCAACAATGGATAAAGAGATTGTGGCACATCCATTCAAAGGAATACCTTTCTACTGTAGAAAGGAATGGGCTACGAATCTCTGTAGCAACATGAAATCTCCAAAACACTGTATGACTCCATTTTTATGAAATTCTAGAATAGACAGTAACAAGAGATCAGTGGTTGCCAGAGGCCCGAAGTGTGGGTGAGGGGATTAACTGTAAGGGGCATGAAGAGACTTTGTAGAGTGATGACAGTGTTCCCTCCTGATCTGATTATGGTGTTGGTTATATGGGTTGATACATTTGTTCAACTCCATATTGAACCTCATCTATTTAAAGTGAGTATATTTTATCATAAGGAAACGACGTCTGAATGAAATTGTTTAAAACAAAGTTAAACACCTAAGTCTAAAATAGGACGTGAGTGGTGAAAGTATGAGAGTTTGGTCAGAAAGTATACTGTCCCCTCATAAGCAGTATAGCAGGAGCCCACAGTATGTTTAGTTAGATATTTTATTTTGAATGTCACTGACTAGATATAAACGTTTTTGCTAGGGTCCATTACTGTGTCATGGTATGTGTGAAAGACAGTTAAGTGTCACATAATCTAATATTAGTAACAATAATACAGAGGTTTTTAAAGTGTTGTTAGAGGTGAAAATGTGTAGTTTTTAATATGCACTCGTGGTTTTTTCTATGAATTTTATGTTTTTTAGTCTATTCTAACTTAGTTGCACAAGTCAAATAGAAAGAGAAGCTTAATGTTTTCTGAAACATTTAAAAATATTTTCTGAATTTTTTAAATCTTAAAAAACTGATGCTAATTGGTTGAATATATTAAGCTAGTCCCATAATCTGTCCACATGCCATGTTCGTCTTTCAGGTGACAGGATATGTGTCCCGACAAAGATAAAATAGCACGGGGTATCAAGCATTGATTTGTGATCACATTAAGTTAATTCTGGTGATAATGCTATTTGGTAGATCAATCTAAAAAAATTGAAATTTAACAAACCCTTAGGCCAATCTTCTTTTCCCCACTTCAAGTTTCATTTTTGGTCCTTTTGTGCCAGTTTGAGGAGTCTGGATAACCTTTCACAAAATTTACTTTGGGGGAAAAAAGGGCCGAAAGGTGTGGTTCAGATTTCTAAATGGTAATGCCTGTCTGAATGTAGATTTTTGTCTTTATAGCTTCTGTTTGATATGTAAAAATTCCTTAATAGTGTGCTTTTCACTTAGCAACTTTCATTATATATATGCATGCTTTAGGGACCATCCCAAGTTGAATAAACTGAGGTTTAAAATTAAGCCTGTCTAGAATCCTTTTTACCTTCTCTTACCCATACCGTTTACTGGTGTTTTTAACAAAATCAAGAGTAAGGAATTTGTTATTCCACTTTGAAGCAGTAAAATGGTCAAAAATTAAAAGTTCTTGGGGGATGGGGCACCTGGGTCACTCGGTTAAGTGTCTGCCCTTGGCTCAGGTCATGATCTCAGGGGTCCTGAGATCCTGCCCCGTGTTGGGCTCCCTGCACATCGGGTGTCTGCTTCTCCCTCTCCCTCCCTCTGCTGCACCCCCCCACCCCGTTTGTGCTCTCTATCAAAGAAATAAAATCTTAAAAAAAAAAAAAAACAACCAAACATGGGGGGGAACAAGTGACCTGGAGAATTGTTTTTACAATGTAATTAGTCTCTGAAGAAGGAGACGCTGGCTCTTTAAGGTGACACTGTAGTTCTCCTGGAAATAAGTCTTTTGACTTGGAGACCTTTCACTGTTGGAGGTCTTTGTTTAGATAGAGCACACCGCCCAGTATGTTATAATGTATAATAACATTGGGCAAGGGGGAGGGTGAACCGTTGCTCTGATGGCCTCCCCATTGTTTATGAAATGGTAATAGACTTCGCTTAATGGCTGTACCTTTTTAGAATCTGTTAACCCTATGAAGGGTTTTAGTTAGCTTCCAGAATAACATGTAAGGTGTGCTTGTTTGACTTTCCCCCTTAATTTTCTGGTTATCTGTACAGGACATTCTAATAACCCTCACCTCAAGTATATTTTCCTTGCTGATAGGGTGGTGTAAACAAAAGAAAGCATTTTGTTCTCTTGTAGTCTTAATTGATGAACTTTATATAAACTAGATGAAAGGCACAGCTTACAGACAATGTAATGTGCTACTGAATGAAAATGGAAAATGTGTTAAATTTAATAAAATCCTGAAATAGATAGTAAATGCAAAAAAAAAAAATCTCTTGGCTTTAGTTAGTGGAGGAGTAGAGATGATAGGAGTGGTTAAAGGGGATGGGATGAGGGGAGAAGGACCGTCATTCATGGTGTGGGATAGCTGGAGTCAAGGTTGGGCCCAAGTGGGATTTATCCTGACGGGGTATGCCAGGTACCATATTAACCTTGCCAGGATGGATTGGGTAAGTAAAGGCAAACTGTGGCAGAAACCTAGTCGAGTGCTAGAGAGCCCATAGACGATGCAATGGATTTTTGACCTGAAGGATTGTGTAATTTTTAATTTATGATAACTTAAAAAAAATTCACTTTTGTATTTCACATGAATAGGTTTAAGAAAATCTACCAAGAAGCGCAGTGAATCCCCACCTGCTGAGCTCCCCAGTTTGAGGCGGAGCACACGCCAGAAGACCACGGGCTCCTGTGCTAGTGCCAGGTAGGACATGGGCTTGTTCAGCTTATGAGCCGGTTCGTTGTCTTCTGCTCAGCTTTCATTAGAATCCTTCCCTAAGTTTTCAAAAATTACTGAAATTTTCACTTGAATGTTGAGTAGTAAAGAGACTTATCCAGTATACAAATGAATTCTTCCCCAGTGTTGATGTACATGTTTTTGCTAAGTATTAATCCTGCAATTTTTTGACAACACTCTGACCCTCTACCTTTTCCTCTGTTGCTACATTATTTTCACAGAGTTACTGCCAGCAGTTGGCCATTTTGTTGTTTTCAGAGTTCCAGCTGGCCAGTAAATCTCTAATCAGCATCTTTATGCAGATTTTTTAAAGGTAGCTAAATTTCGCAGTAGCATGATTAATGGATCAAAAGGGATGCCTGTTTAATGGCTGTAATATTGCCTAATTAGTTTCTCAAAGTGTTGGGACCGCTTGAGTTTAGTGGATAAGGAGGAGAGATGTACTTCATTTTCATTTTGTATTAAAAGCACCTACCCCTCGCGGAGGAATGTGGGTGTTATGTGTTTGCTCTCACATCTCCAGTTCCCACTTTCCTCAGTTGCTGTTTTGGATCTCATTTTCAGAAAATCAGCTACCTTTGATATGATACAGTGTATTATTTCACTTTCTTTCATTAACTGATTGAGAGTCGTAGGTTAAAGTTAACATTTTTTTTTCTTAACAGTTTCCTCACCTTTTCACGCGTGGTCAGTTGCTCACATGCGCTTGTGCAGCTGATTATGCACAGCTGGGTAGGACTTTTCCTCTTTTATATGTAGTTTGTTCTTTCTTCTGAATGTGCCAGAAGACAGTGATGGGGGCAAATGATTTCAGTTTGCCTTTTCGCTACTCTCAGTCAGGTGAGCTGAAAGGTTTTAGCTCTGCTGTTTGTCCTCCAAGATAAGTGACAATGACTGCTTTTGGTGGTGGGTACGATAGTGACATAAGGAAACAGAACGACTAGTTAGTTGCAAGTCGTAAGAAAAGGACTTGTGCCACTTAAATCGCTGCTTTTCCACTACTTTTCTGGTTCTGTCTGGATTGTTTAAAATGTTATTTAAAATGTCTGGAGTTAGTGTACCTGTTTGCTTTTGAGGTTTCTTAGCAATAGTTTTGTGAGAACTCTGAGAATTTCTTAGTTCTTCAAAGCTTTTGTCTAAAAATTTTGGGCTAGATTTTGAATCTGGTTTACCCAGAGTGCATAATCTGAGATATAAACTGAATTCACTGTGGTTGAAAATTAATGTTAAGTTGATGTGAAGTCAGGTAATCTATTGTCCCATCTTTGTCGGCTGCCTGCCTTCCTCCTACTCACAGCCACGTTCTTAGCGCATGTGAAATTACTTAGACTTTACATGGTTATTCTTTCTACAAGCTATCTAGCCACCTGCCTGGGAAAGCTTTTCATTTCAAATTTTCCTGAATTAGTGGCAATTCCTCTTAAATTTAGTGCTTTTACAGCCTGCTGCAGCCTTGTCTTCATCTCTCTTTAGACTGATACTCCTTGAGGATATCAAGCAAAGTGTTGAGTACAGTGCGTGTCACGTGGCTGGTGCACATTGAATGTTAAATAGATGAATTAATTTGAATCTCACTAATTTGTAGCTTGGTAAATTGGGTCTGGAGTGTTTGTGTGGAAGAAAAGATTGGCTAAGCAAATCCCTGTTTAGGGAGGATTTTTTACTACTTGGAAGAACAAACTCTTCTAGTACTCTCTCGTAATTCAGAGCCTTCTTTTAAATGTCACTTTTATGCCTGCTGCTTCCTCCTGGTTTACTGGCCGGCATCTAATTCCACTGCAGTTTGACTTTGGTCTAAAACATTTCCTTAGTAGTGTGTTTTCTTCATTTCCTGAGGTAATTGGAGGGCTGCTATTTAAACCATACCAAGTTACAGTAATTAGGGAAATCTTTTGTTTTTACCTGATTTGCTTACTGATTTCTCTATTAAAATAGAAAAAAATCATCATCAATAAAATGTAACTTGCTTTGTGAGAAATGACTGATCATTATTCTTTCCATATTACACTGTGCCTCAATCCTAAGCCAGTGTCTTCCTCAGAGTCATCTGTATGTATTTATAAATGTTAAATCCTTAATTCTTTATTTTAAAAGATGGATCTCTTGTTCATTATTAGGGTAGTTCTTTTTTCGGTGATTTAAGTTATCTGGAACTTAAGTGATAGGAATTTCCCACAGCTTATCCTCTTCCACCACCCCCCCCCACTGTCAGATATAAATTCTGTATGTTGATCCACTATTTAGCCTGGAAGTAGGGATCTATTTTAAATGAGTTGAATTCTCTCAGCAGAAGTCACTTTTCCATTTAGTTGAAGTGTTTAGAAATCATTTCTGTCTGTAAGAGTGACAACAGCTCATAGCATCACAGAAGCATGTACTGTGAATGCAGTGTAACTTGGAAGAATTTTAAATATACAAAGTCTTGGTTGTTACCCATAATGATTTTCTGCAACAATTTCTATGGCAAAAGAAGAAACTGGCTTTGTGTTCCATGCATTGGAGCTTTGTGCTGCGTGGACATTGCTTCTGGTCACTGGTAGTGCTGCCTGTGATGGCATCTTTCTGTTGTAGTCGGCGAGGCTCTGGCCTGGGCAAAAGAGGAGCAGCTGAAGCTCGTCGACAGGAGAAAATGGCGGACCCTGAAAGCAGCCAGGAGACAGTGAATTCTTCAGCTGCACGGACAGACGAAACTCCCCAAGGAGCTGCAGGTAGGTTGGCATGTGTCTTAGCCCTAAAATGCATTTATGTATCTTACTGATTTGTTTAGAGATAAATTTCCTTGTAGGCATACCAGATAAAAGGCAAGAGAGGGGAGAGAGGTATACTCGATGCTACCTCAGATAAACTTGTTCTCCTTTGTTTTTACTTGATAGGTTTGGTTTTTTGATGAGTTGGATTCATTTGTTCTTGTTTTTTAATTCTTTTCCAAATCCAAGTTTGTACTAATATATTCAGATGGCTTTTAGGAAAGATACCACTTTCTGTGAAGGTTCTTCTGTAGCAGTGCGGACATACAGTAGTTACCCAGTGATTGTTTGAAAATTTCAGTTCATAATAAGAAAGGACATGGATTAAATTGCTTCTTCATACACCTGTAAATTTTAATGGAAAATGTTGAAACCCCTAAAAAGTAATAAGTGTTCCTTTTGAAAGGAACTTTAAGAATGCTGTTTATGTTTTTATGGGCTTATTTTTATTCTTCTTGATATCTTAGCACAACAAAAATAAGGCTGCCCCCCAACCCTTTCAGCTTTAAATAGGCGTCAGTCACCAAGAGGAAAAGAAGGCTAATACCTCAGAGGCTTATTGTGGCCAACAGGTTTTAAAGTGTAGCTTGTTACGGGCATTTCTCTCTAACATTAAGAACAGATGGGAAGATGTTGCGGTTCATCACTATGAACGTGGGTATGATGAGTCCCTTCTGTCAGTGATACAAATGGGCTTAGGTGTAGGTATGCTCTTTCACAACGCTCTTTCACGTAACATTAGCGTGTGTGCTAGTGTTCTTTCATGCCTGTGGTGGAGCCTATGTCCTAGTTTGCCAGGAAGGTTCTCATTTGCCCACCGCTGCTCATGTTTTATATGCTCCTTGTCTCAGCTCTCTATCCAGCTTAACATTCTTGCCTGGTTTTGTGTGATAAGTGGCATGGCAGACTTGGAACATTCTCTTCTGGTGGGAGGCAACCTTTTTCAAGTACTTTTTTTTTTTTTTAAAGAATAGTTTTTCCAAAAGGTTAAATTTGAGGGAAAGTACAGTCCATTGCACATACAAATCACTGAAGCTCTTGATGACACACAGGCTGTGCTTCCCAGTGTTGTAATGTTATTTCAAGTCTGCATGTGGAAGTGGGGCAATTCCCACGTGGATGGCAGAAACGGAGCTGCTGCATGTGTTGAAGCGGGCTCGTTACAGTGATTACCGTGGCTAACGGTTGTGCAGTGTACCCTGTTGCAGACATGGCATTAAGCACTGTACATATATTCTCATTTAATGTTCAAACAATGTGCTGAGGTGTGAGTGCTGTTCTCCTCTTTTAGAAATGAAAAACTAAGGCAAATATGGTTAAGGTCGCCCAGGGTTGTGGGACTCTGAAATCCAGGTTTTCAAAAAGAAGAGCACACATTTCTAAAGACTATGTCCTTCCACCTCCCCCACAGTCACAAGAGTTAATTTCAGATGAATACCACTAGAGGCCAGAACGAGGGGGTGGTGTGTGAAGTTTTGATCCCGGTATATTTACCTAAGTGGATAAAAACTTCAGGGGATTAAGTTCATAAGACTTACCCCCTAAATGCTTGTGTTCCTTGTTATTGAGATTCGAAATCATGGTGTGATCTCAGTGTTTTCCATGTTTAAGGGAAAGATACACGGGGCGCACAGCACTACTACATTTCACTTTGGAAGCAGGATGCCTTCTAGGTGCTCCAGGAATAATCCTCTGCCAGCTCACTGAAGCAGTGCTGCGGGAAGAAGCAAATTCCTTATTAACTTTACATTAAGTTTTTCAGTGTGATGTGCTTTAGTTTCTCCGTATGCACAATTGGAATTTAAAGAGAAAACCCTTTTAAGTTAACATGGAGTATAAATCGATGGTGGTAACTTAGAGTATCTTTTGGCAAAGATCTGTTCACAGACGGCTCTTAGACAGTTGGTATAAGACTCTTTATTGGAAACAGTTTATTTTGAAATAATGTTGTTATTAATTTAAAGAGATTCATTTAATCTTTTAAGTGTTTTTATGGTTTTTTTCTCCCAGCGTTATTTATTTTTGAAGATCCCATCTTCCTGACCTGTTCCAGTGAAGTCATTGAAATAAGCATATTGCTTTTTATACATGTAGTGATAAAGCATTGCTCTGTCTTTGGCAGACCTGCTCATATCACCCTGACTTTTCCAGTATCGTTGACACTTAACGAAAATTTGTTGTTAACGGTGTGCCTCCTCGGTCACCTTGAAATATACTTACATTATGGAGCCCAACTTCCCTGGCTTTTCATAGAAGAGATGCTAGCTCTTGGAGTTGAAAGTTAAATGTTCCCCACATTTTCCCATGAGTCGGGGGGTCTGGTTTTGGACTTCATCAGAACTGTGTACCTTTTCATAGTGCTGATAAAGTCTTGCAGATACTAGAGATACTAAAGTGAGAAGTCAGGTATTCTTCCTTACTACCTGCATAACAATCAGATGGCAAGGAAAAACAGCTTGTGTTCTGGCATCTGATTTTGCATTGAGAATCTTAATTTCACAAGAAATGAATAAGGTCAGTTTGTAAAAAGAAAGCAAACCCAGTTTTGTAAGTTTTTTTTTTTTTTTTCCATCTCCTTAACTACTTTTGTTTGGAATCCCTAAAACTTAGATGGCTCCATATCACCTGATACCAGGGCACATATAAGACATAATTACATTACTAACGGTTATTCTTTTGGCTTTGCTCAAAGGTTTTCATTACACTCATGAAAAAGTCTTCTTGCTGCCTCTTGTTGTTAGGGGTCTGGTAAACCCTTAAGGTTGCTGTCAAGTAAAATTGAATTCTGTCAGCATTCTAGTGTTTTATTTTCTTTCTGCATAAGAGGCCTTTTCGGTTAAGGTATAAAGACGTTGGGTTCTGTGATAAATTTCTTGTGTCCTAATTTAAATATTTTTTCTATTGTTTTAATTCAACTGTGTATTGGAAACTATCTTACATGATGCTGTGAAGATATGCTAAAGAGTAGATGGGGAGATACTGGTATAAACAACAACATAAACACCTCTTAAAATCTGGCATCACATTTTCTCTGCTTGATAATCACGTTTATGTTTGTGTGGGACAGATCTTGTGCGTGTTGCCCAAGGAGGTTTGACGCCTTGACTAAAGAATTTCGTCATTGACTCCTGTTGGCTCATGACATTTCCTTACCTGCGTGATTTTACAAACAGCCACCCGCAGGCCAGGCTAGTTTGGTTTATCTAATTCTGTAATACTTACAGGGAACTGTAGGAGACAAATGATTAATATTTGCCATCAATGAGCTGGCAACGGATCTTTTCTTCTTTGGGTTCAGTGACTGATTTCTGTCAAAACAGGCCCTCCACCACCATGAAAAATCAGAATATCCTCATCCCTCCTTATGGTGACCCTCTAATACATAAGCTAAAAAAACCCAGCATTACCTTCCCAAGTGAATTTTTGTTTTTTTCTTAAAAAAAGTTGTGTTGCCAGAGGGTGCTTTAAAAAAAAAAAAAAACAAAACCAACTGCTTCATTTGTTAAAACTTTGTATTTGCTCTTCCCATAATTGGAAGAGGTTAAAAGAAAGTTTAAGGGTCACTAACATTCAGCCATAATTGGGACCTTAATAACAGTATTTGTTAACAAGATTTCTGTTTAATGTGAAGAAGCAGCTGTACTGGAATGAAAAACAAGTTTCCGAAGAATATATTTAAGGGGCCAATAGAGCACGGTATTTGAGTACAACCTACGAAGAGTCAGACCACCTGGTCAGATCTCTGATCTGTGGGTAGCTGTCTGACCTTGGGCAAGTACACTCAAAGTCACAAGTCCTCAGTTACCTCACGAGTGTGAGACAGCTCACAGTGCCTCCCTCTATGGTCATTAACAGCCACACAGCCTGCAGATGGCGAGCACTTCGTAAATGCCACATGTAAGAAGCCTTCTAGAGTGCAGTTACTCTTTTTTTCTTCACCAGAAGTGTGGATTTTGTTGAACTCTGATATACTTTAATATTAGCATTTCTGGCTGACTGGTAACGGTAGCCCAGGGGCTAACCTTTCCTGAAAAGGGCCAGATAGTTGATGTTTTGGGCTTTATACAGGTTCTGTTGGAACTGGCTACCCAGCTCTGTGGTTGTAGCAGTAAAGCAGCCACAGACAAGATGTAAAACAATGAGTTTGGCTGTGTTTTAATGAAATGTTATTTACAAAATGATGCACTGGATTGAATTTGGCCTGTGGGCCACAGTTTGCTGACTCCTGTTCTTTTTTTTTTTTTTTTTTTAAGATTTTATTTATTTATTTGACAGAGATAGAGACAGCCAGCGAGAGAGGGAACACAAGCAGGGGGAGTGGGAGAGGAAGAAGCAGGCTCATAGTGGAGAAGCCTGATGTGGGGCTCGATCCCATAACGCCGGGATCACGCCCTGAGCCGAAGGCAGACGCTTAACCGCTGTGCCACCCAGGCGCCCCGTGCTGACTCCTGTTCTTAAACCCTACATTTTCCTATGAATTTTTAAAAGAAAATCCCTGTGAAATCACAGAAAATACTTAATGAGATGAAGAAAACTATTAGGAAAATACACAGTTGGTGGCTTGTATATTAGCATTTCTTCAGAAAAGCTCTGTAAATTCACGTTATCCATGTGCTTTTACCAATAAAAAGTGTTGTCCTGGGCCAGTTTCTGTCGTTATCTGGTGCATGTATAGGGCTTAGGGTATTGTGGATAATGTGGTCATGCACAGGTTAACTGTGTAGAAAAAGTGTTTGAAGTCTCAACAGACACTGAGAGGAGGAACAGTAAAACTGCTGGTTTTAGAGGAATATAGTTTCGTCTGGTCAGATTCCTTAATAGAATCAGCCTCTTTGCTTAGACTGAATATTGCTCAGGTTAGCTCTTTGGGTAGTAGAACCCTTCTAAATCTGAACTCTTTTTATTTTTTTTCTGTCCTTGTTTTCACATCCTGGTTGTCCTCTATTTTGTACTTCAGTGCTTTGCCGTTGGTTGTAACATGAATCCTCAGTCCTGGAAATAAGAAGGGTATTATCTGCATGTTCTTAGGGAAAACATCTAAGCGATTGTGTCAAGACTGCCGCCCAGAAGTAAGGCAGACTGAAGAAGACAGACGTCTGCATGGAACGTTTCCCCCAGATGTCGGTTTTGCTTTCTGTTCTATTTGTGACTAATTGCCCATCTATTAAACCTCATGGTGGTTTTGGCAGTTTGATCTTCATGGACTTTTGGTAGATGAGTTTAGGACGAGACTTAATTTAGGAACAGTTTCAGAGGCATGAGGAATCTGTCAAAGCTATGTGTGGAAGAAATGTAAAGTTTGTATTTTTATGCTTGTTGAACACTGAGATAGTTGAGCCATCCTTTCGTTCCTAGAAGCTACAGGATGAAATCTAGAACAGCTGAGTGTGCAACAGGTGGGCACATTTAATTGCCTTTATTCGAGGTAGTCTGTAAAACTCAGCTCGTTCTTTTTTTTAAAGATGAACCAGCCATAATGAGTTTGAATGTTCCTCTCCTAACCCTCACCTTCTTTTCTCCCCCCCTTTTGAAGCCTCTAGTTCTGTTGCAGGGGCTGTGGGCATGACCACCTCTGGGGAGAGTGAATCCGATGATTCCGAGATGGGACGATTACAAGGTAAAGACAGTTAATGAGCTTACAAGAAACAAAAACCATTATGAGAGGCTGCTTGTGACTTCTGTTCTTTGTTGAAATTAATTCAGATAAGCTCATTTAAACATACTCTAGCAATGCCTGTACTTACAAAAACTTGTGATTTGGATTTGGAAGATGATCTGTCTGGCTCTTTATTTTTACTGTTTAGACAAAATCTTATATATATGTTTTCTGTGTTTTTAAAATGTTCTTTATTACGGTTGCTTGTATAGCTGGTAATGAATTAAGGAAGATCTTGAAAGGGGGATAGCTTAATATATTGTTCTCTGGTACTTGCTAACATAATGCACCCCAGTGGGGTGCTTTTGCTGTATTCTTTTGTGCTCATGGTCACCTATTTTAAAATGAATGTGAAGTGTATACCTAAACACCAGGTATTGTAATGTTGTGTTTTTTTTTTAAAAAGCAGCCTTATTATGTATATGTTCTTTACAAATGGGTGGGTATGTATTTATTGTCTTCAGACAGTTGGTTTATATGGTAGATCGCCAGCGCGAGGCTTGTAAGAAACATTATTTATAAAGCACTTTCAGATTGCTTTTAAATTCCTAAAGTGGCTTATGGCATTCTCTTTTCGACTAGAAGTCTCTTGAACACATTTTTTTTCACCATTGGACTTGATAATAAAAAATAATTTTTCCATGTGTTTTTAGAAGATCTCATGACTAATGTCTGATTGGGAAATAATATCAGAGGGAAAGCAACACAAGGGTGCTTAACCTGTAATTTTTTCATAGTAAATACTTACTCTGGGTTTTTCTTGGATTATTTGATACAGTCCCCTCTGGCACTGATATTTAGTATCTCCATAAAACTTTAAGATGCCTTGGAACTACCACATGGGTTTTGTAACTTACATTAATTAATATCTAAGAGTGGTCTTGAAAGTTTAATGTAGTTTCTCTTAAAGATAAAAATGGAAAGTAACATTGTCTAAATCAGTCATGTGAGATGAATCAGTTCGTTGGAATTTTTACCCTAAGATCAGCTGGATTTACAATTCAATTATTCCTCCTTTCTTTTTTCTTTAGCTTTGTTAGAGGCCAGGGGTCTTCCTCCTCATCTGTTTGGCCCTCTTGGTCCTCGGATGTCACAGCTTTTCCATAGAACGATTGGAAGCGGAGCTAGTAAGTGAATACTCTCAAATTTGCCCTCTCCCCAAAACCGTTAATAATTCGGTGAGTGCTGTTTTTACTGTTTATCTATTGCTGCAAAGAGACTTTCCTATAAGGAGGTTTTCATGAACTTTAACCTGTTTTAAAAAGTAGGGTTTGTTCACATTCTTGCCTTTAAACCCAGCAGCTCTAGGTTCTTCTGTATTTTTATTTTTGATTACTGGATTGGAGTCATTAGAAAATCATCCAGAGTTATGGCAAGATTGAATCTTTGTTTAGTTCTAGCATAGTAAAGAATCTCAGATGATTACATTGATTATATTATAGCATCTGATTGCATGATTTGCATAGATTTGAATCTTGAATTTTTTGTGGCATAATAAAATTTAATCTGTAAGACAGTCAATTGTAGAGTGAGCTGGAGAGAAAAGATTTCTCAGCAGAATTACCAGTCGCTAGACTCATTTAATCACATTAACATATTATAATCCAGAGATCTTGTCATATATGGTAGACAAAACAGTGACTCTTGAAGTGGCAGTTTGTAACAAGAATAACTTTTGCATAATTACAAATCCAGTTAAATTCTTTCTGGTATAGAATACTATCTTTAGCTTCCTTAAACAAAATTTACATTTAAGCATTTTTTTAATAACTCCATTGAATGTTCCAAAGAATCAGCAGGCTATTTTTAGACCTTAGTCTTGATTAATTTCAGCATTTCTAAAGTGTTAACTGAAGTCTGTTAACTCTGACCTTACTAATATGTGCTTATAATTTTCCATCAGATACTCCAAGTTGGTGTTTTTTAATGTGCGGACATATGCTCACATATGTGTATTTATACTTAAGTCCTTTTCAAGTTTCTGGCCTTAGCATTTGACAGGATATTTAGGAAGCAGCTGGTATTTTTGGTTTGGTTTGGTTTTGCTTTTGCTGCCGTGACACTCAGCTCTCAGATAACATACCCTTCTGCACCGTTCTCATGAACCCTTGCAGGAGGATTCCTTTTTAGTGTCATTTATTAGGTACCGGGATTGTCCCTGAGTCATGAACAGTCTAGTACACAGAGTTGTTTCCCACATGGAGTTTCTGTGCCAGAGGGTGACCCTGGCAATAAAGGAGACAGTTTTCCAATAGAAAAATTTCAGGTAGTGTTAATGCAGTGGAGGAAAACAAAAGTAAGGCTGTCGGTTGGCTGGGGAAGGGATATACTTAGGCTGGTTAGAGAAACCTTCTCTGAGGCAGGTGAATTCGTGGATACCTAAATGAAGTGAGGATGCCAGCCCTGCACAGGTCTGAGGGAAGAGGAAAGCTCCACCAGAGATGGGAATTAGCTTGGCATGTTGGAGAAAGAGCAAGATGGGCCGTGGAAAGAGTGGAGTTGTAGAAGATGAAATCTGAAGAGGGGTAGATAAGTAGGGCTTGGCAGGCCGGCAGCAAGTGTGGGGTTTAACCCAGTAACTACTCAGGAACCATTGAAGGATTTAGGAAAGGGCAATGACAGGATATGTATTATGAAAAAGATAAATATATGCAAAAGTTGAGAGTATAGTAGTAGAATAACCTCCATGAATCCATCAACAATTACCAGTTCCCACCAACTGTTGTTTCAGTTAATATCCTCAGTCCTTCTCCCCACTCCCAAGATTATTTTTAAGACAATCCTATGCATCATTTCATTTGCATGTCATTGAATTTATAACTATAAGGACAAAAAATTTTAGACAGTATTGTGGTTAAGAGGAATCCTTACTTTTACTAGGTGCCTGTTAGAGCGCAAATGTTTTAGGCCTCTCATAAATCCATTTACAATTTTTGCTTATTTGAATCGGGATCGGGATCAAAATATAATCTACACATAGCCATCAGTTAATGTGTTTCTTAAGTTCTTTTTTTTTTTTCCTTGAGAAATTTGATTTCACTTATTTTTACGACTTCATTTATTTCTTGGAAAAGGCTGGAAAGAAAACTTTTGTTCAGAGTATTAACATTAGGGGTGCCTGGGTGGCTGAGTCAGTTAAGCGTATGCCTTCAGCTCAGATCATGATCCCAGAGTCCTGGGATCGAGCCCTACATCGGGCTCCCTGCTCCATGGGGAGTCTGCTTCTCCCTCTGCCTCTCCCCGTGGCTTGTGCTCTCTCTCTAGCTGTCTCTCAAATAAATAAAATCTTTTTTTTAAAAAAAGTATTAACATTATAACATCTCAAATTCATATTAAGGGTTGGGCATTGCACATGAAATTAATGTGAGCCATAGAATAGAACCACCGCAGAAAACAGTGTTACACCCTCTGCCCCCCTGCCCCGCCCCCCAGTGCCCAGGATCCAGTTCAGCAATGCCTGCTGCGTGGCCTGTCTTTGTCTTTACCCTTACCCACATCCCTCCTCCCACGTTGTTGGAAATGAAGCTCAGACATTATATAATACTATCTACAAACATTTCATCATGTAGCTCAAGATAATGCCCATTAAAACACAGGACATTGCACCCCTGCCCCCAGATAACCATTATCATATCTGAGAAATAAACTAGTAATTTCTTTAATAATAGCTGTTCAGTGAGTGTGAAGTTTCCTTCTCTCGAATGTCGTAAGTGTACTTCTTTATAAACTGGTGGTTGGATCTAGAGGCTTTTTCAGATTCAAGTTTGATTATTTCCTTGGTTGGGAAAGACTAATAAGCCAAAGTGGTAGTGTGTTCTAATTCGAGGAGGCACATAAAGTCTGATTGTCTCTTAAGCCATCAAAACTCACTGTCTAGCTGACAGGGATTATAAAATGATAGTACTTCACATCTAATGACCAGACTTCATTTATTTGAAGTAAACGAGATAATTTAGTAGAAATATATTAACATCTCCCTTCTGTTTTGTTACACAGGAGAATAACTGCTATAGGAAAAATGGATTTCTCCCCATTATTTACCAGTTTGGAAAATAGTTGGTTTTTGCATCCTCTAAAGTGCTAGTCTTGTTGTTTTTAAATACACTGTGAAATGGAGACGTTTCAGTGATTTTTTTTGATGATTAAATTGTCCTATCATTGGATGATGGCATCTTTTGGGCTTTGGCTTCTGAATCTTTTTGATCTGATCCCCAGTAGTTCTTGATAACTTCCTTTCTGATATGTCAGGCTCAAAACCTCCACCCTGAAATTAGGGTTTTTCTCAGAGAACACCCTGGTTTCATTTATATGAAATAATATCTAGAGCTCATAGTCTAGGGCCTATGTCTACTCATTGCTACTGGGGTGATATTTTTTTTTTTTTTAAGATTTTATTTATTTATTTGGAGGGAGAGCATGAGAGCACAAATGCTTGAGTGGGGATGGGGAGAGGGAGAAGGAAAAAGAAGCTGAAGCCGACGCTGCCCTGAGGCACTGATGGGGGCTCAATCCTAAGACCTGGAGATCATGACCTGAGTCAAAACAGAGTATGGATGCATAACCTACTGAGCCACCCAGGTATGCCTGGGGTGATCATTATTAGACACTTGTAATGAACAAACCTAGGAAGTAATTGTATTTTATCTCTTCAAATAAAATCAAAAGTTTCTATTTTTTAATGTGAATTCAAATATAGGGTTGTGAGGTTTTTATCTACCTTTATCTTGTATCTTCTTTCTCTGAAGCCGAAAGTTCCGGTTTCCAGTGATAGTAACGTAGTCACATATTTGCTTTCTCCTACAATACAAAATTCCAACTTAACACCAAAAGTAATAGTATTGAGAGTTTTAATTTTTGACCAGTTTTTGGTGGTGGTGGTCTTGGGGACTCATTTTGTGGTCACGTTTTTGTATTTTAAAGTCATTTGAAATGATTCCTTCTCTTCATTCAGGTCGCCAAGTTGATTTGGTTCATTAGCTTGGTTTGCTTTTAATTTCTAGAGATTGCTTTTAAATTTTAACTTTGATTTTATACGTATGCAATGTTTTACATGGTTTAGAAAGTCTGTTCCACAAATAAGGTATATTTAGGGAAGTTCTTTTGCTATTCCCTTTACCCTGCTTCCTCCTCCCACACAAATAGTCTTTGTTAATTTTATGGCTTGTCCTTCTGTTATTTACCTAAGAAAACAAAAACAAATTCATATTATCTACTCCACACACACTGCCTTTTAAAGATAAGAACAGTAAACTTTATGGGTTGCCTTTAATAGTAGTTTGGTGATCATTTTCTGTAGCTGCTGCACAGAGAGAGAGGAGATTCCGTATTCCTTTCGTAGAGCTGCCATCGTGCTCCACTGCTGGGATCGTGGTTTATTTAACATGTCCCCTAGTGGACATTCAGATTATTTCCTGTCTTGGTTGTGTTGCAGTAAAACACAGCTGTCGTATTTTTTCCTGCATTATCTTTAGGCTAGATTGTTGTAAATCAGCCTCTTCTGGAGCTGTACCATTTTGCATTTCTTCCAGTCACATATGACAAACAGTATGGTGCCATTTTTTTCTTCTTCCTTTCAAAGATTTTTTTGTTTATTTATTTGACAGAGAGGGCAAGGGAGAGGAAGCACAAGCAGGGGGAGTGGCAGAGGGAGAGGGAGGAGGAGAAGCAGGGAGCCCTATGTGGGGCTTAGTCCCAGGATTCTGGGATCAGGACCCAAGCCCAAGCCAGATGCTTAACTGACTGAGCCACCCAGTTGCCCTTTTTGCCATTTTTTGTTGTTCTGCTACTTTTTAATTCTATATCCCTTTAGACTTCTGTAAGTGGTTACTGTAGAGATTTTAATGCATGTCCTTTGCTTATTAGAGCCTACCTTATATTAATACTTTATCACATCCTAATCAGTGTAAGAACTGTACAATAGTTTGACTCTTTTTACCTCTTGCCATCCCTTACGCTCTTGTTTTGTTTTACTTATACATGTGTTATAAACACAGTAAGACCTAATTGTTGTTTTATTATTATTATTTTTTAAAGATTTTATTTATTTATTTGACAGAGAGAGACAGCCAGCGAGAGAGGGAACACAAGCAGGGGGAGTGGGAGAGGAAGAAGCAGGCTCCCAGCAGAGGAGCCTGATGTGGGGCTCGATCCCAGAACGCCGGGATCACGCCCTGAGCCGAAGGCAGATGCTTAACCTCTGTGCCACCCAGGCGCCCCCTAATTGTTGTTTTAAATCATCCATATTCCTTTGTCCACATATACATCCCATTTTCAGTGCTCTTAATTCCTTCCTGCGATTTCTCTCTTCTAATCAGAGTTGTTTCCTTTCTCTTCAGAAGAACTTTTTTTTCCATGTGGTGAATGAATGCTAGTAATGATTTTTCTCTGCTTTTGAGAAGCCCTTGATTTGCCTTAATTTTGAGAAGATATTTTCCCCAGGTATAAAATTCTCATTTGAACTCTTTGTTTGTAATGTCTTCTGTTTAAAAGTCTTACTGATGCCCTTTCAAGGCAATGTCTTTTTTCCTCTGGCTTCTTTTAAGATTTGCTTTTGGGGGGCGTCTGGCTGTCTCAGTTGGTTAAGCGTCCGACTCTTGATTTCAGCACTGAGGTCATGATATCGGGGTCATGAGATTGAGCCCCTCACTGGACTCTGCTCTGCACTCAGCATGGTTTTTTTTTTTTTTTTTTTTTTAAGATTTTATATATTTGACAGAGAAAGAGAGAGCACAAGCAGGGGAGCAGGAGAGGGAGAAGCAGGCTCCCCACTGAGCAGAGAGCTCGATGCAGGGCTCGATCCCAGGACTGAGATCATAACCCGAGCTGAAGGCAGTCACCCAACCAACTGAGCCACCCAGGCGCCCCATACCATGGAGACTCTTAAAATCTCTCTCAAAAAGAAGATTTGCTTTTTCAAATTATTTTTAATAATTTTACTATGTTAGGCCTAATGACTTTTTCCTTTTCTTTTTCATTTGCTTAGGTTTCACTGACCATTTGAGTCTGTGAGTTTGATACCTTTCATCAGTTTTGGAAAATTCTTGGCCATTATCTCATGAAATACTACTTCCCTTTTCTCATTCTTTCTTTGATAATTCAAATATTCTTCCTTTCCTTTCCGGAGTATCAAGATCATATACGTTCAGACTTTGGGCTTCATCCATCATATTTCTCTGCCTCTATTTTATTTTTTTTATCTTTGTCCAGTTTGAAAACTTTTATTGACCAGTTTTCAGATTCACTAATTCTTTTTTTTTCTGCTGTTATCGTCAGTCTCTTGGTAAACCCACCATTTCAGATATTATGTTTTCCAATTCTGGACAGTTACTTGATTTTGTTTTGTAGATTCCAGTTTTCTGTTGAATTTCTTTACACACTTACCTATTTTGTTCATCTTTGGTTATATTCACAGTTTATTAACCATTGTTATAAAATAGTTTTCTAATTCTAATGGTGTTGGTCTGCTTCTGTTTTGGGTCCCCCCCCCCTTTTTTTAAAGATTTATTTATTTATTTTAGAGACAGAGGGTGCGAGTGGGGGCAGAGGGAGAGGGAAGGAATTCCTCAAGCAGGCTTCTCTCTGAGTGTGGAGCTATGTGGGCCTTGATCTCATGACCTGAGATCATGACCTGAGCAACACCAAGAGACAGACACTTAACTGACTGAGCCACCCAGGGGCCCCTCTCTCGATTATTAGTCACATTTTCCTGCTTCATACATCTAGTAGTTGTTCATGTGCTAGACATTTTGTATAAAAGAACCGAAGAGACCCCAGATAATGTTTTCTATTGTAAAGTTGTTTCCCCCTTTTCTATATTGAAACATAAAGGGCTAGAAGCTGATCATTTTGTTTTAGTCGGGGCTTTAGCTTGTTTGGACCAGAATTGCAGTTTTTGTGTGACTCATCCCTGTTTGTATGTTGTGATCCTCCTAGGGTTTTGATTGAGAACCTTGCAAGTCTCTGTAGACTTAGACTTTATTCATTTTGCAGTTTGAAAATGTCACAGATGTCTTGGGGGTAGAACCCACTGGCTGTGTGTTTGAGGTAGGCATCCTCCCTCCATAGGGCCTTTGTCTTCTGAGCACCATGAGACTTCATAAGGTTTTGTTCTGTCTTACCGAAACTTCTGATTCAGCCCCAGCCCTCTTCACAGCTCCAGAACTGAGCCGATGTCCGTTGGGACCGATTCAATTGGAAACATCAGCTTCCTGTGACTCCCTGAAATGCTATGGGTTCTGTCTCCCATTTGTATCAGGAGTTCACAAGCTCCTGCCCAAGGGCCAAATTCACCCTCTGCTTGGTTTTATAGAGCCTGTGAACTAAAAGTGATTTTTACATTTTTAAATGGCTGAAAAAACTTCAAAGTAATATTTTGTGAGATGTGAAAATTAAATGAAATTCAAATTGTAGTGTTCCTAAATAAAGTTTTATTGAAACATACTCACGCTTATCCGTTTTATGTATTGTCTGTTTTGCTTTTATGCTAGGGTTGACTAGTTGCCGCAGAGACCCTGTGGCTTGCAAAGCCCAAAGTACTTACTATCTGGCTCTTCATAGAAAATGTTTGCCTACCAACCCTTGATCTGTGATAGTGCTTCTCAAAGTGTGGTCTGTGGCTTGCTTGGGGTTCCTGAAACCCTAACATTGAATCCATTGGTCAAAACTTTGGTAATAATTGGTAAGGTTTTTCCTTTTCGACATTGTTGATGTTTGAATTTTGTTGATGTTGCAAAAGCTGTGGTGGGTAAAAACTGTTGGTACGTTATTGAAAAAATCAAAGCAGTGGTTCCACATTGCACTAGCAGTCATTGTGTTTATCCTTCAATGCCAAATGCTCCTAGAAAAAACAATTCCATTTTTATGTAAGGATGCCCTTGCTAAACAAAGTTATTAATTTTACTGTCTTTACCAGTAAGTACATGTCTTTTTAATAGTCCTTGTGAAAAAGCCGGGCCTGTGTTTTCTGCATTCTTCATCTCAAATAATATTGCCATAGATTGAGAGTAGATGCAGAGGTGGTCATACTGCTGTTTTTCTTTAATAAATCTTGACATTTAAACAATTTGCAACAAACAGATTATAACGGTGGTCATCACTGAATTTTTTTTGTTTTAGAAAATATGGTGGTTTACACAAAACTTTGTTTATATTAATATGTAATGAATTAATCAGTGAGTATTTAAAGTTTTTTTTTCTCTTAATCCCAGACACATTTATAAATATAAGTTATCAGCCACATAGATAAAGGTGCCTTGGGGCTCCTTAGTAATTTTTAAGAGTATAAAGTGGTTCTAAAACCAAAATTGACTGATCAGAGCATAAATTATGGCTTTTGCTTTTTATTGTCATTTTTAGTTTGGTTTAAGGTTCAGTGGTATCTTTCGATCATGCTAACACGATCTGTGTCCTAGACTTGCCAGCTTCCATGTTTATAAAACATCCAGTGGATATGTTAGTTTTTCCTGTCTCGGGTGGTTGTGCTAGTAGAATACACGAACTGTTTCATTCTTTTAAAAGCAAATCTTGAAGCAACTGAGGATTCTTCTGTTTTCAAGAGTTTACTTTCCCTTCATTTGTTTTGCCTTTCACATTTCAATGTAAAAATATTAGGCCTGCTCTAAGTGGAAAACCTATTCAGTGTGAAAATTTTAAAGATGGCAGCCATCTGAACTTGACTTTCATGCAACATATTTTTGGTTTGACTCTTAGTTATGGCAAAGGTAGGTAGGCAGTAATAGTTACATGCAATTCATTAGCCACAGTCTTACATAACAGAGAAAAAATAAATCTTGCAAGGATCACCATGTGTCCACTTTGAAAGGCTATGCCTTCCTGGAAGATCACTGTAACTTAATTGAAATAAAAACACTTCGGTTTTCATATGAATCCACATTCTTTGACAGTTTTAAACATTTGGCATTTCCAGGCTGTTTCACTAATGACACAGGAGTGGACAGATCCCATACACAGATAAGAACCTGAGAAGGTGTAGGAAGAGAAAGGGCTTGAAAGTAGCATTGGCTATAATTTGGTAAGCATTAATTGAGTTAATCATGGTTTCAAGTAGGTAGGTGTTTATGAAAATTTGAAACACCTTTTTGTGGCCTTTAGTTTTGAGTATGTTATGCAGCTCACTGACCACAGTCTGTCCTGTGGGAGTTGAATCTCAGTGTTTTTCAGTTCTTTGGGCAATTGATTTGAGCCTTAAAAGTGGAATTATCTTCACAGGGAATGAGAGGAGGTGAAAAGGCCAGTCTTTTGCTGTTTTTAGAAATACTCATTCTCTCCATTCTCTTGTTAGGTGCATTGCTCTCTTTGGCTTTATTTTCTTGCCCTTCCACTGTTACCAGGATTCCTTTTATTCTGAGCATTTCTCCAGGAGTATGTGGATTTTTGTTGAAGACTGGGCATCACTGTTTAACAGATGTTATTCCTGCAGAAAGCTTTTACTCAGTCTATATATAGAAGTAACTGTCAGAGGTAACAATTCATGTTAGTTTTACGGATATTTTTTTTCTTTTAGCTAGTAAGAGCCAATCAGCTTGTCTCATTTTAAAGGAAAAATTAAAAGACAAAAATCTATAAATACTATGAGATCACTGTAAGGTGGGATGAATTCAACCGATTTAATTGTGTCTTGAATTACTAGCAGCCTGTCTTAACCCTGATATGGACCTAGCCTTTCACTGGGATCGAAAGATAAGCAGCCAGATACCATGTAGAGTCACACCTTACACCTAGTAATAATTTCCTTAAATGTCTAAAAGTAACGATTTTTGTTTTCCCCCCTGTGAAGGCTCCAAGGCCCAACAGCTTCTGCAAGGACTACAAGCAAGTGATGAAAGCCAGCAACTCCAGGCAGTTATTGAAATGTGTCAGTTATTGGTTATGGGAAATGAGGAGACGCTGGGAGGGTTTCCTGTCAAGAGTGTCGTTCCAGCTTTGGTAAGAGTTTGCCCCTCATTTTACCACAGTTCTCTGAATGCTGACGAAAGCATGATTATTATTTACACGGTTTGAACTAAGAGATGGTAGAGTGTGGCTTTGTGCTTTTACTTCATGCTTCTAGATCTTGTCAGTGATTGCTCATGGTGAATTCGTAATTTTCTAAACTACTACTTCTTCTAAACTACTTCTTGACACTTAAAATGACTGGTTTTAAACTTTGTCCCATCAGGTGATACCTAAACTTAGGTGCTTTCTCTTTTAAACTGGTTTTACATGGGCAGTAATAAGCTGCTCACTTGTGGGCTGTCTTCGTGGGCCACAAAGGTTTCGTGTTTGGTAATTGTGTGCAACGGCAGAGCATTCAAGCCAGAATACCACGTGATTCCTTCCAGCTTAGGTGTTATGTTAAGTAAAAATAAAAAGAAACAAAACCTTTTAGTGATTTTTCAACACAGTCATCAGTTGATGTTTAGCATTTATTAACATCTTAATTGCTTAAGCTTTTTAATGGGAAAACAACGGGAAGAGAAATTGCCATTACTAAATGTAGGCCCCTGAGTACAGTAAGTCATATAGCAGCTTGGTAGTTTTCTTAGTTCAAGATTAAAGAGATTGGCTGTAATTGAAAATTAAAATATAAGTCTGAGTGAAATACTAACAAAAAACGAACGTAAACATCATAGCATATGAGTATATTGGAAGTTAAAAGCAAATATCATGTTAAGTCTTTGTTTACATAGCAAATAAAGTTGACAAAAATATGATTGATGTATCAGATTGTCTCAGTTGATCTCATCAGATTATGGAGACAGTTGAATGAAGCTCACTGAAACACCAGATGATGTAGTCTTTGTTCGCTCTTGTTGGATGGCTCAGCTCTTGCAGGGGTGAGAAAGGATAGACTGGTTTCTTCAGCTTCTGCCATGCAGGCCTGGATGGTGAAAACTGGCATTTAACTATTACCAGTTCCACTCTAATGAGGTTGTTGATTTCTGAATGTTTAATGAAAGCAGTATTCGGTTTTGTGTTTTTACATTTTGCCCAAGTCAGTATTCACGCTCCCCCTACACATTTCCCTAGGAGCTGGTTTTGTTTCCTGAATTAAACTATCTTGTGGTGTTGTTGTTACTGTTTATTAAAAAGTAACAACAAAGAACTAGGTTTATACTATCTAAAATGCAGTTTTTATTAGTTGAATAAAGATGCTACTAAATCTACGCACAAATGTTGGCACATAATCTAATTTACTTAATTTGCTGGCAGTTGATTAGATTTAAGTGCTTAATAGACCTACATTAAATCAGCTCCTGCTATTAATACTGACTGTTGTTAATGAATTGTCCAGGTTTATCTTCTGTCAGTATTGAATATTGTGACTGTATATCTGTCCATCACCATTCACTTGTGTGACCACGGTAATTTTTGTTGAAAAAGGAATCTATTATAGCAGTTCTTCCCAAACACGGTCTTACAGTGTTCATTCCATCTTAAGAATTGGAGAACTTGTTACTTTTCCTGTTAACATAACAGCCCCTTTCGATCTACAGTGGGTGTTTCAAATGACTGGTTAGAGGTGATGTGAGTTCCATTGAACCCCAAAATGGGGAGTTGTGTGTGTGTTCTAACAAAAAAAGTGATTAGGGGACCGACCTCTAGTATGTAGATACGCTTTACCCAGCATAATTCAGAGCTGAGAAGGCACTCCTATTAAATGAATATTGTATTAGAATATCTGATGTTCATTATTAAATACACTTATTTGAAGGTGCTTTAGAGCTTAAATTCAGTGCATTTAAAATTTTCCGTTGAACTAGAAGACAGTGAATGATTCCTTCCCCCAAATAGGAAATTTCTTTGGTAGCTATCGCTTCTTCAGGAGGATGGAGTACATATATATCCCTAGCAGTTCTGCATTTCTGCCTTTGAAAAACATGGCTGAAGTCTGCTTAAGGTGTTGTCCACAAGAGAAACTAAAATCTGACATTTAGATTCACTCATGCATTTGTAGAATAATAATAATAATTTGGGTTTTAATTAACATATAATTAGTTTCTGATGTGATCAATAATGTGTTTGAAGATTTTACAGTTGAGTTAAATGGTGTTTAGCTCAACGTGTAGAGAAGCTTCTTCACAGGAGTTGAAGCAGTGGTCTTGAGTCTGTCCTGACAGTTGTTCAATGCCAGTGCATTGCTAGTCTGTTTCTGTAGGTGTGAGATATTTATTGATGCCTGTTAAACGGGCATCTGACAGGGGGTGAGAAGCACCAGAACGGTTGTAAGCGACAGGAAGGCTTTGTTTCTGACTGGATCATGAGAGGTGGTGATTATCGAGCAAAGCTCCCAAGTCGGAGCTGTAATCTGTGCATCATGCCATCCCTGAAACAGTCATTCCTTGTGAGTGTATGCTAGGTTTTAACTCGATCATTATTTTTGTAAGAGTAAGGTCTTGACTAATACTTGCCATTTCAGTTGACATAGAGGAAGAAAGAGTTCCTCTAGGACTTTTCTCTAAGGATATAGATAGCTTCTAATAGTTTCTTATCTTTTTTAACAGATAACATTACTTCAGATGGAGCATAATTTTGATATTGTAAGTATGTGGTATATTTTTTAAAACACGCCAGATTTAAATTTTGGGTTCTTACTGAGTAAAAGTGCTGTCTTGTTTTCTAGATGAACCATGCTTGTCGAGCCTTAACATACATGATGGAAGCACTTCCTCGATCATCTGCTGTTGTAGTAGATGCAATTCCCGTCTTTTTAGAGAAGGTAATCCCGCTTTGGCTCGGCTTGTTCGAAAGCAGGCCTAGGGGAATCGAGTTGAAGACTCTTGACTTCTGAATTCTAAAGTAGTACATCAGATTGTAAGGCCACCTTGAAAAACGTTTTAGGATTCATTATCTAGTCAAGGTACATTTTTTAGCCAAGATTCCAGAGAAATTTGTGTGTAGCAGACCAGTAGTTTAAAGTTGATGCTAATAAAGCATTTATAGAATCATTTCCGTTTTATAATTTTTAATGATAGCATTTACCACATGAATAGAAAATCCTTCAGAGAAGAACTTAAAGCACTTGATTAAAATAATCTCATTATTTCTAGGAAATTATCCCAGTGAGGTTGATAGCTATTTATACTCTCATTTTACAGCTGAGAAGGCTGAGACACAGTACCTTGCTCAAGGTCATAAAGTGAGTCAGTGGAGAAGGGAAATTTTTTCATACGGTCTGTGGTAGGCTGTGTTTTTGGTCTGTTTTAAGGGCCTTTTTCTTTTTAATGCATAATAAAATTTGCATTATTTGATAACCTTGGAATATGGTGTAAGTGTAAAACCTGAATTTCAAAATTGTTATATAAAACAACCCATTTATTATAAACATAAGGATTGAAATACATCTAATTGGATTTAGTTTATTCTCTATATAAAACCTATTTTCTGTGTCTTAGAAGAACAGAGTAGTTGGAAGGAAACTATATTGACCGTTAGAGCTTAAGCTCATAAATCCCTGGTTTCCTGTGGGGGGTTGTTAGAGGCAGTGGATAGATTGATGGAAATTAGAGAAAATACTGTGTTTATTCATGTAGAAGATAAGCGACTGGAAAAGCACTTGAATGATGGCCTTAAGTTACCTATTTCTGTGTTCGCAGCTGCAAGTTATTCAGTGTATTGATGTGGCAGAGCAGGCCCTGACTGCCTTGGAGATGTTATCCCGCAGACACAGTAAAGCCATTCTCCAGGCGGTGAGTCTTGCTACTGAAGGACTATGTTTCATTTCAAGTTGGATTTTAGATCCACGTTTGGGCTAGGTCCTCGATTACAGTCTCTGTAAGGTACACATGGTGTTTCCAAAGTGACATGCTAGACTTTTTGGTACTTTTTTTTTTTTTTTAAATTGCTGTTAGAGAGTATTTCTTCATTTTTAACAGTTTTCTGTCTTTTAGGGTGGTTTGGCAGACTGCTTGCTGTATCTAGAGTTCTTCAGCATAAATGCCCAAAGAAATGCTCTAGCAATTGCAGCCAACTGCTGCCAGAGTATCACGCCAGATGAATTTCATTTTGTGGCGGATTCCCTCCCATTGCTTACCCAAAGGCTAACCCATCAGGTAAAACATGAACCTATTTTATGTGCCGTAAAACATTTTTACCGTGTTTTTTAAAATGCCAGTCTCATCTAGGGTTTTAAATCTTCCAGCTGCATTTATAAATTGGAAATATTCTGATCCATGTTATTTTTCCCTCTGTGTTTTCCAGTCGTGTACCATACTAGGTGATTTTATATAATTTGATGGATTTACCCAAATGACAACATTTCGTATGTTTGATGTCTTCATGTATTTTGACTTGAAGGGATGAATTTGTTATTTCAACCAAACATTGTGTGTTCACTATGTGATATGATCAGAGTTTCCTTTTGGGGAGATCATCTCTCCTCTAAGGCATTGGGCTCTGCAGGAAAGACCAGGAGGATGTGCGTTAAGATCAGAGGGGAGACGACACTGCAGGCTGTGTCTGAAGTTGGTAAAGAGCAGGAGCAGTTATTTAGGAGATGGAATTGGCAGACCAGGTGATGGAGGACAAGCAGCAGGGCTTACAGAATCTGATGTGGAGGACAATGCGTTAAGCTTCACTGTAGAGAAATTGAATTTTCTTTTAATATAAATTAATGTCTTAAAATGTTGTTCTTGCTAAAAAGAGTTTTAGAAATTGGACTCTTAAAGATTTTATTTATCTTGAGAGAGAGAACGTGTGTGTAAGCAAGCGGGGAGGAGGGTAGAGGCAGAGGGAGAGAGAATCTCAGGCAGACTCCATGCTGAGCACGGAGCCCCATGTGGGTCTCCATCTCATGACCGTGAGATCATGACCTGAGCTGAAATTAAGAGTCAGGCGCTTAACCAACTAAGCCACCCAAGCACCCCTAGAAATTGGACTCCCAAGTCACTTTACAAAGTGTGTTTAAAATCTTCTTTGGAAAATTTGGTAAGAAAATATTTTATATAGGGATTTATGTAAGAGAGCTGAAGAAAAGATTTTTGAGACACTCTGAAATGTTTTGCTTCTAAGATGATCATACATTGTTTACTTATTTAATTTTAAAAACTTAGTAGGCTGAGGGGTGCCTGGGTGGCTCAGTCCGTTAAGTGACTGCCTTCGGTTTGGGTCATGATCTGTCCGGGTCCAGTGTCAGGTGCCCTGCTCCATGGGGAGTCTGCTTCTCCCTCCGTCTCTGCTCTTCCCCCCTCTTGTGTGCACGCTCTCTCAAATAAATAAAAAAAAAAAAAAAAAAAAAAAAAAATTTGGGGGGGGGGAAACCCCTGTCTTTTCCAAAAAAGAACTTGGTAGGCTGAGATAACCTGTGCTTATCAGGGCTAGAAATACATTCTCAAGTTAGGTATGATTTCAATACCTTATTTTGGAAAAAAACATGAGAATCAGAGAAGTTAAATTGTTGGGCATGTTGTTATTGTTGGGCATGTTGGGCATGTAGCATCCTTTCTAGACTTAAGTATTGATAGTGAAGGTATAGGGCTTTTATGATACCAGAATTATTCTCAATTTTGTATAAGCCAGTCTGGTTTTTATATCTGAAACCCATTTATCAATTAGGAAAAAAGGAACACTGTCAAAAGACTTGTTAAGCCGTTAAATTGTTCTTTCCATTCTTACAAGGTTATTTCATATCTTTTCTCAACGAGGCCACTGTAATAGTATTTCTAGATTGTTTTCATTGTGAATATAGCAAATTGTCACCTAGTTTCTCACGTCATCAGTAAGCCTCTGGTTCACACACATACACTGAACTGTTTCCAACTTTTTAGTGTATGCATGTTTTAAACATGGGAATGCTTTTTTAGAATAATGTTTATCTTTATTATAATTTGTGGTTAAGTATTGAAATTACAGAAGCATAAAAGTTGTTCCTTTTCTGTATATTTGCTCTTATTTATTGGGGTCTTAAGAGAGGAGAGACGTTCTCTCAGTATGATTCTCTTTGCTTTGAAATCATGATGTTACTGGTTGTATCTTTTAGGCTCCTTGGGTTTTCAAGGCTCACATGTAACCGAGCCGGCCTTGAGCAATTTGGTGTTAGGAAGAAAATTAGGTAGTGATGTAAGACAGTGATATATTTTATATCAATAAACTTTTCTTCTATAAAAATAGGACAAAAAGTCAGTCGAAAGCACTTGCCTTTGTTTTGCACGTCTAGTGGACAATTTCCAACATGAGGAGGTAAGCATTTAGTCTTTGGTGGTATTTTCATGAAATTGTTAAATTGTTGAATCACGATATAACAGTATCTTTTTTCTTCTGTTTGTGAAGAATTTACTCCAGCAGGTAGCCTCCAAAGATCTGCTTACAAATGTTCAACAGCTTTTGGTAGTGACTCCACCCATTTTAAGTTCTGGGATGTTCATAATGGTGGTTCGCATGTTTTCTCTGATGTGTTCCAACTGTCCGACTTTAGCTGTTCAACTTATGAAGCAGAGTAAGTGCTTTATGTTATCCTACTTCAGGCAAGAGAAACGGGTTTTTGAAAAGTGTTTTTTAATAAAGAAAATCAACATAAGCAAGTAGAAGAGCTTATTAATAGCATAGACACTGGAGAGTAAAGGAAGAAAATTGTTGGTGTATAATAAATTTGTGCAGGAACAGCATAGTAGTGCTTCCTGTGTGCAGTACATAATATCTGTA
Source organism: Ursus maritimus (assembly GCF_017311325.1). Classification (NCBI taxonomy): domain Eukaryota; kingdom Metazoa; phylum Chordata; class Mammalia; order Carnivora; family Ursidae; genus Ursus; species Ursus maritimus. The sequence continues at coordinate 9,591,995 of NW_024423343.1, forward strand.
GAATTATTAATTTTATCCTTGGTGGTTCTAGGGCTAAAAATGCAAGATCATTGCCTTCTCTCCAGTAGCAGTTAGGTAGGGATGCTTCATTAGGAGAATTCTGAGTTCTGGGTTACCAGCAGCTGCCTGTCTTCTGCTTCTCGGTACTCCTTTCTGCCCCTTTTAGAGTTTTTCCAGCAGTTTTTCTGATTCCACAGTGCTCTCCTCCCTCAGAAATTTGGAACATACTTGCACAGATGAATCTCTCTCATCTTTGCTGGTTTAGTATTTTCGAAGCCCTTCTCAACCCTATCCATCAATGTAGTTTCATTGCACAGCTATGCTGCTATTGCATTTCTCTCATAAACCTTAGGTTTTGCAAGTTAATGTCAGAAGACAGTGGGCTTCAGAAAACACCTGTGTGTTAGGATTATTGCTACTAGAGTGTTGATCATGTTTATATGGATGCATGTAATTGTAGATAATTGCATATTTTTAATTCTGATCCCTGAGGATATCACCACGGGGACGTTAGTGATGGTATTCACTGACAAAAAAGCCTCTGGTATCACTGTCTCCGATAAAATATTTCGTATAATACGACATTCTTTATATTTAGTCACGTTTCTTGTGAATTAGCACAATGGCTCAGCATTTTGCAGGAAAGTAGCATTGTTGAGCTGTTAGATTGAAAAGATTCCTCTTCAAGCACTGAATCGCTCCTGAAGTTGGTATTCCAGAGAAAATTGCACTGCTTGTTGTCATGAGCAAAGTGAGAAGTTGGGGAAAGGTTTAGCTTTGTCTTGAGTAGTCACGGTGCATGTTGCTTATTAAAATCCCTAGGAGCCCTTTGCATTTTGCCGAGCCCACCGTCTCCTGAAGGTTGAGTACAGATTTTTTTCTTGCTACCACGTGGCACAGCATTTCCCTAAAGCAGTTTGGGAAATTGTTCACTGACTTTTGTTTTGCTTTACCATTTTGGATTTTTTTCTTTTTCTTTTTTTTCTTATGATGATTATTTTCACCTTTTGCTTACTCCGTGAAGTTTGCCATACCTTTATCACTTGGAAGCTACTAGACTTAAAATTTTCTTTGTTCAGCACTAACACAAAGGAAACTTGTTGTCATCCTCTGATCTCTTTAAAAAAAAAATTTTAAAGAATCCTTATAATGTAACATTGCCCTCTGTATTCACATTTCTTTAAAAAGTTGGCAAAATTATACTTTTTCAAGAAATTTAAAATATTTTTAATCACTGTCAGTGAAATTTATGAGGGGCAGCGATATAACTATCCACACTTTTGCCCAAATCAATAGTGAATATGTTCCTCGATAACAGAATTTAAATGATTATCGTCAAAACATTTCAACGAAATGTTTATATTTTGCAAATATCTAGTATTTGTAGAAACAGAGCCACAACAAAGACCCAGCCCCATCTGTACTTTAGTTGTTTGAGTGACTAAACCTGTGGATAATGGGAGCTTCCTTATGTCAAAGTGTTCTTGCATCAGGCTGGTTTTCATGCAAATTCCTCTATAAACTGATACCTTCTGGGATTGGAAACTTAAGGTAGAGGATATTTTAATGATCTTTGTATTAAGTTGGCATGCTTGTCTTTAAGGTAATTACTTCCTGACCACAGTATGGTAATATTCAGATGCTTGTAATTTCTATGTTTTATTGTGTTGACCACCCATTTTCAGTATATGTAAATTAAAGACAAGTATATATATATATATTTTTTTAATAATGATTTTTTATTATATTATGTTAGTCACCATACAGTACATCCCCGGTTTTCGATGTAAGGCTCGATGATTCATTAGTTGTATATAACACCCAGTGCACCATGCAATATGTGCCCTCCTTACTACCCATCACCGGTCTATCCCATTCCCCCACCCCCCTCCCCTCTGTAGCCCTCAGTTTGTTTCTCATAGTCCATAGTCTTTCATGTTTCATTCCCCCTTCTGATTACCCCCCCTTAGGGTTAAGAAATTTCTAAATCTGGGAAGAGATCTGGATTTCTAAGTTCATAAAGCGAATAGGTAAACCACACCCAAAATTTTAATCCAAAATAATCCTTTCCAAGATGCATTATAACCAAATTATCTAAATCAAAGACAAAGAATTTTAAAAGCAGCAAGAGAAAAATAATTCCTCACATATAAAGGAACCCCTATGAGTCAATGAGCAGATTTCTCAGCAGAAACCTTGCAGGCCAGAAAAGAGTGGGATGATACATTCAAAGTGCTGAAAGAAAACTGCCTCTCAGAAATGAAGGACAAATAAAGACATTTCCAAGCAAACAAAACCTGATAATTCATCAGTTGAACTATGAAAGGTATGTAAGGTTACTGTTGTCATCTAAGGAATACAGGAGGCAAGGGATGTTGCTAAAACCCTACAATGCAGAGGACAACCTCCACAATAAAAACTTACCCAATACTAAATGTCAATAATGCTGAGGTTGAGAAACCCTTTCCTCGTGGAAATCTCTGTCCTCCTCTATCTCACTGAGAGTAGTCAATGACTATCATATGTTAATTAGGAATGCTTTTAGCTAATAAAACCTGAAACAAATGATAGTTTATCTTTTTGAAATCAAATTCATAAGGATGACTGCCCACAGCTGAATAGCATCAAGGGCTCATAGCCTCAAGGTTATAAGATGACTGCTACAGCTACAGGCATCACTACCACATTCAAGGAAAAAAGTGGGGTCCCATAAATTCATTTTATCTTTTGTTTCTCTTGCCTTTGGGGATGTGTCATGAAAAAGGTTGCTTTGGCCGATGTCGTAGAGGTTGCTGCCTATGTTCTCCTCTAGAATTTTGATGGATTCCTGTCTCACATCGAGGTCTTTCATCCATTTGGAGTTTATTTTTGTGTATGGTGTGAGATAGTGGTCAAGTTTCATTCTTTTGCATGTAGCTGAAAGACAAGTATATTTTAATCAGAGATTAAAATGTATGTTGCACACACTTTTTGTACAAAACACTGTGTTGTTCAAATGCAAATAAAACCAAAAACAAAATAAAAAAATTCCCAAATTCTCTGGGGTGGATTGGTGTTTAAATGTCCAGCTAGGACTCAGACTGAAGCCTTTAGAAAGAAATTGTTAAAAATTTTCATAAATTTCTTTTTAGGTTTTCATTATAGCTCATTTTGCTTTTTAATTTCTATAGTATATTGCTTTATAAGAAAATAATTTTTTTTTGCTTTTTATTCATGTATAATTGACTGTAAGAAAATACTTCTGATTGCTTTTCTCCCATGGGAATGATCGCCTTTTAAATTAGGTAATATAACTAGTTTCATGGGGTTTTGGTTTCTGTTGCTGGTTTTACAGACATTGCAGAAACACTTCACTTTCTCCTGTGCGGTGCCTCAAACGGAAGTTGTCAAGAACAGATTGATCTTGTTCCACGAAGTCCTCAAGAACTGTATGAACTGACATCTCTGATCTGGTAAAGATTGGGCTAATAATAACAACTGTGGCTTATATGCGGGTATTTTACATTAGAGATCTGTCATTTGCTGATAGTTCAGGAAGCTACTTAATGAAATACTTGCACCTTTGTTTTCAGCGAACTTATGCCATGTTTACCAAAAGAAGGCATTTTTGCAGTTGATACCATGCTGAAGAAGGGAAATGCGCAGAACACAGATGGTGCGATATGGCAGTGGCGTGACGACCGAGGCCTTTGGCATCCCTATAACAGGATTGACAGCCGGATCATTGAGGTAGTAGTTTCATCGTACCGTTTAAATATGTCTATTTTGGTGGAGAGTGGGTGTAGGGATGGAGTGGGGAGGTGGATGTGTGTACTTCAATGTGCTCAATTTTGAATTAACTCAAGATTCTCTCATTTTGTCTCCTGAGAACAAGGTCCTCATTTCTGTTCAGGTCAGAAAACATGATGTTCTAGTCCTGCTTCTGCTGCTAACTACCTGATTGACTTGGAGCAAGTAATTTAAGTTCTTTGTTCCATAGTTTCCTCACTTCTGAAAGGAAACATTGGAGGAGTTAGGCTATAGGTTTTCAAAGTCCCTTCTATCTCCTACCCAGAAGATGCGAAGATTCATATAGAAATAGCTGTTTCTCAGCCCACTTTTAAGAACAAAAACATGGAAACAATTTTAGTATCAAAGTCTAGGTGAAATGGTTAAGTAAGTTTTGGTACCAACTAGCCTCACATGTAATCCAGATGTTAATGGGATAAATTTTAATGACATAAAGTGGGATATGAAAAATGAACACAATATTCAGAATTATGTGACTCTTTGGGGCACTCAGCAAAATAAGAGAAAGAGGATTAATAAAAAGGAAAGAGGTACACCAAAATATTTAGTGTTTTTCTGTGAAGGTTTTATGTGTGATTTTATTTTTGTTAACTTCCATATTAAGTATGCATTGAAATATTTCAGAAATTTTTCAGATCAGGAAAATTCCTTTGTATTAGGAAGTGTGGGTCACTGCATCATTTGGGATACCATACATCATTTACTAGTATTTTCAATATAGGAGATAGGTTTAAGTCTTAACTATATTTTCTAATTTCAATCTGTGATATTTGAATTTTTTTTAGAGCATTACACTTGAAGAGACATTCTTCTTTAAAGATGTCTTCTACCAGTTAGTTTTTAAAAATCGAATTTTTGAAAAACAACTTTGAAACCATTGACTTATATTATAAAATCAGGAGTTCTTATGAAAGTATCCAAGTTCTGAGCCATCTTTTAGGAGGAAGTGAGGTGTGATGGGTCTAATGTGTGGTGTTCACCTTAGTGTGTAAGCAGGCCATGGTCTCTAACATTAAGCTGCCTTCTTTTTAGCATTGTCTTATTAATTGCATTTTCCCTGTTAGCTTACTCTCTTACACTTAAGGAGTCCTGTCTTTCGTTTCACCTAGGAGTTCCATAGATTGGACTGTTGCAAGAAGGAATATTCTCTCACATCTTTTGGCTGTCTTATCTCAAGCAAACAGTGTTAATCAGAGTGTGTCATTTTACTTATGTACTGTGCATGCGTGCACACCCTAGGGGTTACTCTCTTAGGTCTGGGTGTGTCCCTTTCAATCTTAAAGCATCATTTAAATGGAAAGTCTTTTTACCTAAGGATAATTTTGTAGGATCATTTTGTTTAAAGCAGATTTTGTGGGCTGCCAAAAATCCATGATGTAAATACTATTTTAACCTAAGAATTAGATACTAAAGTTTTGTGGATAACGATTTTTTTTTTTCTATCAGCAATGTCTTAAAAGCCTTCTTAATACAAACGATATCTTCTTCATGTCAGTGATTCTCCATGACTGGATCTTTCATCAGGAATTTATCTGTGTTTATGTCTTGGGGACCTTATAGGGCCTGTGGTGTATAATTGTGTTTAATTAAAAATGATTTATTGATAAAAAAATGATCTATTGAATGAATGAGTTGGTCATGTCCACACTATTAAATTTTCCATACTCTGTTACTTCACCATCTGAAACCTGATGAAATAAATATGTAAGTTAGCATTTATGGAGGGTCCCACTGTGTCTTAAGTTAATAAATTTCTCCATGTTTATATTCAAGGTTTCTCTCTCTTTGCTCTCAGGCAGCCCATCAGGTCGGTGAGGATGAGATAAGCTTGTCCACTCTGGGACGAGTTTATACTATTGATTTTAATTCTATGCAGCAAATCAATGAGGACACGGGAACAGCACGTGCCATTCAGAGAAAACCTAACCCCTTAGCCAATACTAACACTAGTAAGTACTTCTTGAGTTAATAGTACTGTATTGTCATGTGAATAATAGTTGTGATAAAGAGTTTAATTGTTTTCATTGAGTGTCTTTATTAAGCTTAAGAGCGTTGCATAGGAGTAATTTGTTGTTGTTGTTTCTATCATGTTTTAATTGATGAATGAGCCAGTATTGCTGAAATGGTAGCTTGCGCATTATTTTTCTGCTGTGCGATTTGCAGCATCCCGGACTCCAGCCGGAATTGGCCCATGCAGTTTTTTATCTGATCTGTTATCCCTCTTACACCTTTATTTTTTTATTTTTTTAAAGATTTTATTGATGTATTTGAGAGAGAGAGAGACAGCCAGCGAGAGGGAACACAAGCAGGGGGAGTGGGAGAGGAAGAAGCAAGATCTCAGCAGAGGAGCCTGATGCGGGGCTCGATCCCAGAACGCCGGCCGGGATCACGCCCTGAGCCGAAGGCAGACACTTAACGACTGAGCCACCCAGGCGCCCCTCCTCTTACATCTTTAGATCCACCCATACCTCTCAGCTTATTAGTTCTTTGCAACCTTTTATGTGATACATTCCTATCAAAATTCTCTTCTTCACTAATGAAGAATAGATTTTTTTGGTTCAGGTTTCTGACGTGTCTCTGTCCTTGGGGATACAGTCTATTGGTTTTGCAGCTCTAGGTAAGAGTGCAGGGTCAGCACACTTTTTCTGAGAAGGGCCAGATAGTAAATATCTTAAGCTTTATGGATTGTATAGTGCCTGTACTCCACCCCACTATTGTAGCTCCAGAACAGCCGTACAAAATATATAAACAAATGTATATGGTTATGTTCCAATAAGGCTTTATTTACAAAAATAGGAGCTGGGCCAGATAGAGCCTTTGGACCGTACTTTACTAACCCCTGGTCTAGAGCTTACTTCCTCATCAGTTTCCTTTCCCCTGTACCTTACTCCCTCCAAGAAAAGTGACAGATCACCTTGTTTTTCTATAGCTTCTAGTTATGTACCCACTGTCCATTTCTTGAACTCTGTGTATTTCTTACCAGTGGTGTAGCTGGCTAATACTGAAATGTCCTCGGTGTTTTGTTGAACATGTATTATGAAAGTAAGAGGTACAGCATGCCGATACCTTGTTCTTTCTAGCCAGCTCAGTTTTGTCTTAATGCTGCCTTTGGTATCTCTGTAGACCCCAGTTGATTGTATTAGATAAGTTAATTTGTCATATAACCAGATGTTTTCATAACATTTCAAATAATTGCAGCAGCTCGAATGCTTTGTTGTTTACTTCCTTGTGTTTCTGAAGTCTGTAACTTTAGGATTGTACTTTTTTTTTTTTAATTAACAGGTGGATATTCAGAGTTAAAGAAGGATGATGCTCGAGCACAGCTTATGAAAGAGGATCCGGAACTGGCTAAGTCTTTTATTAAGACATTATTTGGTGTTCTTTATGAAGTGTATAGTTCCTCAGCAGGACCTGCGGTCAGACATAAGTGCCTTAGAGCAATTCTTAGGATAATTTATTTTGCGGATGCTGAACTTCTGAAGGATGTCCTGAAAAATCATGCTGTTTCAAGGTGTGTTCATGAAAACAGTGAAAACGTTTTAGAAATTCAAGTCTCTGCAAGTAATTTCAGCAATCTTTAAAGTAATATTGTAGGAAAAAAATGCATAAACCAGTTGATTTGTACTGTCTCGAGACCTTTGTTGTCTCTTCGTATTCATACACACCTTTGAGAAAGACAAATGCAAAAGTTAAGCACTTAAGAAAAATTTCGGTTGTTTTCACCATTAAAACATTTTGCTCTCAAGTTTAAAGTAGTATGGCCAAAAATAATTCTCAAATGCAGACAGATGTTTTATATATGAATGCTTTCTTTTTTTAGTCACATTGCTTCCATGCTGTCAAGCCAGGACCTGAAGATAGTAGTTGGAGCACTTCAGATGGCAGAAATCTTAATGCAGAAGTTACCCGATATTTTTAGTGTTTACTTCAGAAGAGAAGGTAATGTCATTCACGATAATTAATTAATGGTTAATCTTTTGGTCTAAATAGTATTTCAGTAGCCATATAACTTTAATTTAGAACAAAAATTAAACTTTTATCTTTTATATAAGACATTTTCAAGTTTACAGCTCATGTACATATAGATTGTGTCTTTCATGAAATTTATTAATACAGGTTGTGTGAGATTAATGGTTAGGTGATAAACACTTAAGTTACATTTCAGTGATGCGAGTGTTTATGGGCCAGAAGCAGTCATTGACTTTTCACATAGATAATGTACCCCTGCCCATAAAGATGTCTTGAAAAAGTCAGGAGTTCACTTTCTTTACCAGTGAATCCCTAGTAGATCAGAACACTTATAAAAGGGATTATTATTTACTCCATTGGGTCTAGTCCCCTAATTTGAGGAATTGGAACATGGAAATCATCCTAGGAGATACAGTACTTTTCCATTCTCTTTTTGAAGATCACAAAGATGAAACCATATTGCTCATTTGGGTGTTTTATCCTTTTCAAATATGCCAAGATATTAAAGGAGTTCTTTCTCATCAACAAATCTCTTTATGGCTCTTTTGGTCTTTAAGGATACATTGGTCTTGTGTGAGGACACAGGAAATAATGGTATTTTACCCTCAAGTAATCCTTAGCTTCATCTTCCATCTTATCTAAACAGTCCTAGTTCTTTCTGCATATGATCTATTTTCCCTTCTTTCATCACCTAATGCTGGATCTGTATCTCTTCACATCTTGAGAGTGCTATTATAGTCATGCTAGTGTAAGGGTATTAAATCAAATGGGAAGAGTTTTTCACTATTTCTTACTAGTTCTGTTTAAATAACAAAGAATTTTTTAAAAAATCCCAATGCTACATATTTATATGAATTAGAAGGCACACTCTAAAACTGTGGTTAACAAACGGGCTACATTTATGAATAGATGTTTCTGTTATCACACAAACATTTGTTATGTGTTCTTTTTAGCCTTGGATTATTCTATAATTTGCATTCTGTGTTTTGGTTTTGTTGTTCTGTTTTAGTTGTTTGCCTTTAGTTGTTCTACCTTTCTGATATATTTCACCCTTCTGATTTGGGAGCATACCAGAATATGTCTTTTGCTCAAAGTGATTTTTTTTTTCTTTTTACATTTATAGTATCACTATGCTATCAGATTGAATTTTCCACACCCCAAAACTTATATAGTATGTACAGTATGAAGTTTATGGAGCAGTCTTGATTAGTTCTGCTGCTTTGCATCTGGCTAGGTATACTGTTTCAGGTTCCACTTAAATGTCATTTATTCCTGAGGACCTTGCCTTCCTTCTGGAATCTGTTAGGTCCTGATTGCTGTGTGCCCCATAAGCAAGCACTTACTTTCTCTCTGAGGAGCAGTTTACAATTTATTTGTAATTTCTTAATAGTTTTGTTTTTTTCCTTCCCCAGTAACTGCCCTGAGTCCATTTTTCTCATCCAGGGTCTTATTCTTAGTACCTGGCACACAGTCTGACTTGTGATTGCTGCAAATAATATTTGTGGAATGTGACTGAATCAGATTTGAGTTCATTCAGATATCTTGTGTTTTTTGTGTTTTTGTGTTTTTCTGTTTGTTAGTTTGTTTTAAAAATTCTGATGGAAAGCTCTGGACTGTTTCCCAGAAAAAATGTGAATGTGTGAACACGAATTCATACATTCGGACACACACCTCGGCATACAATTGATAATTCTTGGCAACTCCCTCCCATCCCCCACCATGTACATTCTCCTGTGATTCTAGCCCAGATATGAACCCCTGCCTCGTAAGTTACTATTTAGCTCTCCTTATACACCCCCAGGGATGTGAAAAATCACCATCCTTGGATTGCTGGTGTTCTCTTTTGGCAGTAGTGTTACTGTGATCTTGTCTCACTGTAGCATTTGAAGTTAGCTAATAACCGTAGTGGGCCTTTATCTCCTGGCTCTCAAGCCACAGGTGCACTACCGCATTTTTGTAGTTCATTGTTTTTATAATGGTATTTTGAATTTCCAGTAGAACTTTATGGGTGACCCTGTTAAATTTCCTGTTACCAGGTTTTGAATATTTGAAGACTTTCAATGTAAATATCTTTCTTTAATGTTTAATTTGCCTGCTACTTTACAGAATGGAGTCAAGTGGAAAACCCTGGCACCTAAGTCATCATGCTCTATCTATCCCTCCCCCACCCCCCCGCCCATTTGCCAGATACTTTTTATTCATTCTCTGTAAATCAGTGTTAGCATTTAGAGATTCTGTAATCATGGGGAGGTGGTCTTGGTTAAAACTGACTCTTAAATCTGTTACTATATAGGTGTAATGCATCAAGTAAAACACTTAGCAGAATCAGAGTCTTTGTTGACAAGTCCACCAAAGGCATGTACGAATGGGTCGGGATCCTTGGGGTCCACGACGTCCGTCAGCAGTGGAACAGCCACGGCCGCCACTAACGCTGCGGCTGACTTGGGGTCCCCCAGCTTGCAGCACAGCAGAGATGATTCTTTAGATCTGAGCCCTCAAGGGTAAGTCAGAGTTTTGTGCTGATTTTTATGCTTTTTGCCTTTACCTGTGTTCTGGTACCTGAGATTCACACAGGGAATAAAATGGTAAAATATTAGAGAGGACACTTTGTTTTTTCCCATCTCTGTTTTGTTCCATGTTTAATGGGAATGGGAAGAGACCAAACATTTATTGGAAAGCCACTGTATTGAGCCGTGTTTAGGAACCACAGGAGCTACTGGGTATTTCTAGTGTCATATTAGGGAACTGAGGCTCAGTGAACTTTCTGAGTGAACTAATTGAGAGTTAACGATGAGCACAGTGTCGCACACTTATTTTTACAGATGTAGGATTTGAACCCTCATTTCTAATTGAGTAGTTTTGTGATTATTTACTGCATTGTTGCATACATACCAACTTCAAGAAATCCAGATAATGACATTTTTGGAATGTACAGGAAAAGACCTGATTTCCATTAATTTTTAATTGGGAGATGGAAACTTTGCTCTTAATAAAAGAGAGTGGGAGTTCTTAAATATGTCTACTTCTACCTCCATATCTGTTTTAATCCCTTTGTTGTACTGTGCTTCTGAGAACATTACCAAACCCTCATATTAGTTTTCATTTTGTTGTGTTGAAACAAATTACACTCTAAACGTGTTTTTGTTTCTTTGACATTAGAAACTCAGTATTGCTGCATGACTGGTGTATGATCAACAGATTCAGTTCTGAAATTCAAAGTGTACTTAGCTAATACTCGTTTCTACTCCTTCTAAGCTATAACATAGATTTTGGTAAAACATACTGTACTTAATAAGTGAGGTCCAAACATTTAATCCTGTAAACTGCAAGGTGGCATTGTCCTAAGAAGCTGTCTATCTCAGGATCCCAGCTCCTTTTGCTGCCACCTGGTGGCAGTTGTCCATTTTTAACTTAAATATGAATTTTGGCAATTCTGGGCCTTGGGCTACAGACTGGGACTTCTGACACAGTGGCTGTTATTTTAGCAAGCTGCTTAGTTTGGGTGGTACCTATGTCATGAGCCCAGTCCATGGGATTGAACCTGGAGAATATACTGGGGACCCTTCACCTCTTCTCAAGTTGGATTTGTTGGCCAGTTTTCCCTGACAGCCTTGCCTGCCTCTCTTTCCTCCCTCTCCAGCCCTCCTCCTTCCCCCTGGCTGCTGTAGTAACTTAGTTGCTGCGGCGTTTCACTATCTAGCACAGGCGTGGTGCCCGAGACATCAGGTGCTCGGTGAAATGTCATGCAGCTCAGACAAGTGCGGTATTTCCGAGTAAAGGAATTAGACTTGATTATATAGTTTCTAACAGTTGAAAAATTTAAAAGATGAGGAAAGAAATTTCCAGAGTTTTAAGTGGTTCCATTCCCTTCTAATATGGTTTCAAATAAAGAAAAGTTCATATCAGTTTATAAAGGGGGAATCGTTTGATCATAGTTCATTTGTCCATGGGCGCCTGTGTGACTCGTTTGTTCAAGCGTCTGACTCTTGATTTTGGCTCAGGTTATGAGCTCTGGGTTATGAGATCAAACCCCATGTCGGGCTTCATGCTCAGCACAGAATCTGCTTGAATATTCTCTCTCTGCCCCTCCCCCCACTTGTATTCTCTCTAAAGTAAATAAATCTTTAAAGATAAAAGTTCACTTCTCTTGATTTCAAAGCATATTTAAACATATTAGTAAGTATTTTTAATAGACATACCAGATGTTGGAAGACCTTCAAAAGTTTTTTGTTGTTATTTTTTGGTTTTTCTAATTTTATTTGAGTTGCAGACCAACTGAACCAGAACCCCCCCCCCTTTTTAAAGATTTTTTATGTATTTATTTTAGAGAGCATGCTAGCATGGGGGAGCGAGGGGGAGAGGGAGAGAGAAACTCAAGCCGACTCCATGTTGAGTGTGGAGCCCAGTGCAGGGCTCAATATCACAACCTAAGCCGAAGCCAAGAGTCAGATGCTCAACTGACTGCGCCACCCAGGAGCCCGAACGTTTTTTCCATCTTCTCCATCTTAGGTAGTTTTGTTATTCTCAGAATCTGTTGATATTTCAGACTATTTCTGCTGTTGTTAAGAATATTGAAAATAAGACACAAAGTCTGTGTATGTTCTATTTCAGGTATTCTTAATTCAAAATAGGTTTTTCATACTATGACTTCATATTTGTTTATAGGTAATTTTGAGTTTAAAAAAAAATCACTAAACTATTTATAAATGCATTCATTTAGGATGTTATAGTAAGTACATACTGTGAAAGCACTTTGGGTAGTATCGGGAAAGTATCTTGGTAACACTCAGTGTCCTGTATATTTTACGTTTTGTCATTTACGTTAGGAAAGAAATATGGCAATCAGATTTAACATTCTTCTTCTAGTTTCTTCTTAATACTGCTTCTTTGCATCATAAATTTGTTCTATGCGCTTTATATGTACAACATTTTATAAGAAGTTTTAACACAGGATTAATCAGATATTCTATTTGGTGTCACTTTTAGTAGTTCAGTGTAGTCCAATAAGCTGTTTTCTGGATTAATCACCTTCTGTGTCTCTAGACCTCTAGAACATGACTAGGGCAGAGTCTGCATTAAATAATCACAAAATGAAGAGGCATATTTATGGCAATATTTTGCACCTCCTTGTTTCTGCCGTTCTAGCTTGCTTGTCAATGAGCGATTGTAATAAATCGTGGTAATTGCTAAACTTATCCATGTTTTCCCATGTGATAGTCGACTAAGTGATGTTCTAAAGAGAAAACGGCTGCCAAAACGAGGGCCAAGAAGGCCAAAGTACTCACCTCCAAGAGATGATGACAAAGTAGACAATCAAGGTAACTGCTGTGGTGAGGCAGTGGGTGCAGAGGGGGGGACGGGGCAGCGAGTGCGCTTGTGAATGCTGTCGGTAGCTTCAGCCTAAAGCACACCTCGGTTTCCTGAACACTCAGTGTTCTTAGTTGTTTCAGCAAATTCATCTGGTAATGTAAACAGGAATGTTAAAATTCAGTGGGTTTTCATCAGTTAAACTAAGATGACTTAACTATCATTCCCGTTTCTTTTCATAGCTAAAAGCCCTACCACTACTCAGTCACCTAAGTCTTCTTTCCTGGCAAGCTTGAACCCAAAAACGTGGGGAAGGTTAAGCGCACAGTCCAACAGCAACAACATTGAACCAGCACGAACTGCGGGAGTTAGCGGTCTTGCCAGGGCCGCCTCAAAGGACACCATATCCAATAATAGGTGAAGTGGGGGGAATTCTCTATTACTTTCGTTCTCAGATTAGCAAAGCTCTACGTGATTGCAGTCAGCACGTTTACTGTGTTGAGATGAAACATGGATACAGACCTTTTAATTTATGCGCAGAAGTGGCATTGCTCAAGAATGGAGTAGATTCTCAGTTCTTGAACTCTGCCTGGCTTTGTCCTAAATTACGTCTTACATCTTAAAATCTGTTTGTGACATTTCTGGTCGGAGGTCAACATATGTTCATAAACCAAATAAATTATGTTCCCCGTGGAACCTGTTCCTTAGTTTTGTTCTAGACAAGGGAGAGAGGACCTATTTTCAGTCTGCACACACAGACACTCACCCACTTTTATGATACCCTTCCTTTCTCTGCCCTTTACAGTGGAATTTAAGGATCCTGTAGTAGAGGCTTCTTTGTTCTAAAGCTGTATCAGCTAAACTTTTTCACATACTGGTCTGTGGCTTTATTTTTTTATTTTTTCAGTCTGTGGCTTTAAAAAAATTCTTTCTTTAAAACCTTTCTGAGTTGTTTTATTTAGTTTTTTGACTCCGGATGTAACACACCAACAAGGATTACTTTCTCTGCAAATAAGAAATTTTTAAAAATCAAATGCCACTGGGTAAAGAAATACGCTCTTTTTTTCCCCCCCCTTTTTTTGGTGGTGGTGGATTGATTTGGTTTGGTTGGTTGGTTGGTTGTTTTTCCCAGTTTCGTTTAATAAAAAATAATTAAGCAATCGTGTATCTAAATCCATTAAAATTTGTGATTTTAATAGGTCTCAGTTAATCACGCATCTAACAGGTGCATGTTTCTGGTCTATAGTTCTTTACTTCAGCTTAATTTGGTTCATCTGAATTTATTAATCTAGAAGCCTAGGTGAAAAAGGGTTTTAAATGTAGCAGCTGTTTGCCTTTGATGTGGAGTTACAATTGAAATCCTTTCCATACATGGAGAGTAAATTTAATATCTTGTTTTTCCTTATTGCAGAGAAAAAATTAAAGGTTGGATTAAGGAACAGGCGCATAAATTTGTAGAGCGTTATTTCAGTTCTGAGAACATGGATGGAAGCAACCCTGCCCTGAATGTCCTTCAGAGACTTTGTGCTGCGACTGAACAACTCAACCTCCAGGTACCGCGTGGGCTGCACCGAATTGGTTCTTTGTCATCTCTTCCAGCTTCTCTTCTGTCTTCTGTCCTTCCCTTGATGACTATGACTTTCCATGAATTTTCTTGTCCTAGATCGATTTTTTTCGCCAGACATGTACCTTTAGCACTGACATTTCTGTAACTTGTCCCTTGACTTTGGTGCTTTATTACTTTGTCATAAACTATACTGGGAATCTCATCTTTGACCAACTTCTCTTCTCATCGCATATTTCTTCTTAAGAGTTTATTTAGAGAGCGCATGCATGTGAGCAGGGGGCGGAGCAAAGCCAAAGGGAGAGAGAATCTCAAGCAGACTCCAGTCTGAGTGTGGAGCCTGTTGCAGGGCGTGATCTCACGACCCTGAGATCATGATGTGAGCCCAAATTTAGAGTAGGACATTCAACTGAGTGAGCCATCCAGGCGATCTGTCACATCCCATATTTCTTGACAAAGAAAAGACTTGAGAAATGTCCCCAAGTACATCTCAACCATGGGTATTAAAGTTGATGGGACCCTCCTTAACCCCTCACCACCTGGATCTGATAGTACTTGGAGAGGGAGATTGAATAAGCCTTTTATGTTTCATCTGGTTCTTAGCCTTTTTACATTTTTAATGCACTTGGAGCAATTCGTGTACTATACGTTTTCCAAGAAATTGTCCATTTCATCCGGGTTTTAAACGTATTAATTTGAAGCCACACTTTATATTTTTGTTTTATTTTCTCATTCTGGTATTCTAGCTCTTAACCTTTCAGATTGTATTCTTAATTCTTTGTCTCTTTTATTTATTTATTTTTATTTTATTTTAGACTTTGGTTTTTGTGTTAGTTGTATGGATGCTGGTTTTCTTCCATGAAATACTAACATTTGTGACTATGCGTGTAAAATCATAGTTTCCAAGGTTCTATCAAGAATGCATCACTGCCCCCCCCACCTTCTTTTTTAAAGCTGTTTAGAGTGTATTCAGTTCCTCTTGGGGAAATGTGAACTGTGCATTTAGTGAGGACTGTTTAAATCGATATAGAAATACTGTTCCCAACTCTTTCAGGTGGATGGTGGAGCTGAGTGCCTTGTAGAAATCCGTAGCATAGTCTCAGAGTCTGATGTTTCATCGTTTGAAATCCAACATAGTGGATTTGTGAAGCAGCTGTTGCTTTATTTGACATCTAAAAGTGAAAAGGATGCTGTGAGCAGAGAGATCAGATTAAAGAGATTCCTTCATGTATTCTTTTCTTCACCAGTAAGTTATCTCCTAATGCTTCTCTATCTTCTTATAGGAATCACTGGTCACTGATATGTGTATTTTCATCTCAGTAATTTCCATTAGGTGCTGGTCAAGATATTGAGGTCGAGTTTCTAGCTTCTGACACACAGTTGGATTTGGATTCCTTGGTCTTTTATATCAGATATACTAGCAAAGCAACAGAAGGGTGATTTAATAGCTCATGTGCCACAGTTTCTATGGCCAGTGTATCTCGAGTCTTCGTTTTTTCTGTAAGACCAGCCATTAATTGTAGTCTCTCACTTGTGAGTGTATTTTATTCTCAATATTGTTTTTAAACATGTTGTAAACAATATATACATATAGGGAAATACGGTAAAATAGCTGTAGACATAAGAGAGTGAGCATATACGTTTCCATTTTGCATATAAAATGCAGTATTAACAATTCTGTGTGAGAATACTCAGTCACCACTTATAACCTGGATTACAAGATCAGAAGGCCCAGAGAGGCTCCCCTTCCTCAGCCTCAGTGGGTAAGAGCACGAATGTAACTACCCTTGGACACTAATGACTTAACATCATTCTGCTTGTTACGAAGCTTCTAGAGAGAAGGCATCCTCTGGATCATCTGTGTAGTAAGACTAAGGGTAATTGTCCTGTGTGTTGGTGAAACTACTTCACAATGCCTTCCTTTCAGTGTTCGTAGGCATTTGAGCACTTCCTGTATTGCTTTACCTTGGGCTATGTGAAGCGGAGTTGATATCTGTTCGAGATGCCTTAGATGTGTTGCAACACTGGATGTAGTTTTATACCACGTTTAAGATTATGTATAGGTCTGTAATCTCTTACCCGAAACTCCTTGGGGCTGAGCGGGTTTCAAGAGTTCTACAATACCGTCCATATATATTACATGATATTCCCAGTGGATTCTAAATAGCAGTCCATATACATCAAGTATTTTTGCAGGAAAGCATATGGATAGTCCTACTTGGTATAGGTAAATAAAGACTGCAGCTAGCCTCATGTCTGCTTGAGTCAGATCTCACCACCAAAAAGTTGGGTTTTCAAGCCTTTTGGACCTAGGAATTATGAATAAGGGATTGTGGGCCTGTACAAAAAAGAGTTTCTGTTTGAAATAATTTATATGGAAATAATCATTGCAGCCAAATCTATCAAAAGAGATAAAAGAGAAGAGATGACTGCTTCTCTTTTGTAAAACTGCCTTTTAAATTTTCTTGTTGAAGAGTGTTCCATTTTCAAGAGGCCTTGCTTAACCTGTTGGTTTATTTATAACTTTAGCTTCCTGGAGAAGAGCCCATTGGAAGAGTAGAACCAGTGGGTAATGCACCTTTGTTGGCATTAGTTCACAAGATGAACAACTGCCTCAGCCAGATGGAACAGTTTCCAGTCAAAGTACATGACTTCCCCAGTGGAAATGGGACAGGAGGCAGGTAAGGATCAGTGCCTGGCTGTGCCCTTGCCATGGGACTCTGTGCTTCATTTGGTTGAAGTAGAGTGGCAAGAGGTCTGGTAACGTCATCTTCTGCCCAAAGACCATTTGGCTGTAATGACTTTAAGAAAAATACTTTATATCTTTAAAATCACCCCACGTGTTTTAAACATGATGTTTTGGAAGTACATAACTCAGTGACTGTGTTGGCAAGCTGTAATAGGCTTAGTGTTCCTTAAATTGATAACTTTAATATATATTGCTTCTCTCCGTGAATTTTATAGACATGGATAATAAAATATTTGCATTCTGTGTAATAATGCGATTTCCTATGTGATGGAAGTGATTATACCTTTGATGGGTTTTAACAATAGGTGTATATTTTGAAGTTTTCTTGTTTCATTAAAACTTGTGTTTTTTCCATAATATAGTATTTTTACTGGACTCATGAAATGGTGCATAAAGAATTCACTATAAAAGTTCATTGTATTTTATGGGGTGTTACAGGGTTTCTGAAATATTATGACTAGAAGCCTACAAAATAAGATATTAGTTAGGTTTAAAATACACAATCTGATGTGTTTTGAACACATTTAAAATTTTTATTGAATTAAAACAATATGCGTATTGAACAGACGGATCCGTGTGGGCTAGGTTTTTTTCTGGCTTTGAAAATTAATATAGAATGTGGCATCAGTTTTGATCATTATCCTGTCCTGAAACATTTTATGAAATATAGGGGCATTTTTATCTATGCCTGAGAAAAGCATGAAGTTTTTCATTTTTACCAAGATTTGTATAAAATATGTATGTTTACGTATGTGTATATCCCATCTAATGAAATATTCTTTCCCATACTCCTATTTGCATGCCTTATGGAATCTTACAGATAACTGCATTTTAAGCCTGTTTGTGTCTCACTGTTGTCAGCCCTTTCCAGAAATGAGCAATTAAATATCATTACCAGGTTTAGACTGGCGTAGCTATCAAACTGCTTCATTCAAAAGAATGTAGCAAAGTAAAATTTAAAGGTTAGTTTTTAAAGTAATTTTGTAGCAGAAATGTTTGAAAGCAAAAAAGAGGGCTTTTCCCTTTGTTTTTAAAGCCATAGAACTCAGCTATGCAGTGGCAAAATACTGCAGAAGTGAGCATGCTCAAGTGGTTGAGGAATTTTTATTCTAGAGAAATAGTTGTATCTCAGTGGTGAGGATTCCTGCTCACATGGGTTCCTGGTATGTCAGAGATAGAATGATGATTTAATGTTTTCCTATGCATGCATGCATACCCTCTTTTATTTCTTACTTTATAGTAACTTTTACTAAATAATTTGAATTGCTGGCTTGACTATTTACATAACTGGTAAGTAAGTGCTTATTTTGTGCCTTAAGAAAATGAAGTTTGTCTTGTCTTGTTTTTTTGAATTATGTTGATTTTGAAAATAATAGAATAACTTTTTTTCACAAATTATCTTGAGCTTTTCTCTCAACAGAGGATCACAGGCTTTAAAATTTTTCAACACACATCAGTTAAAATGCCAGTTACAGAGACATCCAGACTGTGCAAATGTGAAGCAGTGGAAAGGCGGGCCGGTCAAGATTGATCCCCTGGCTTTGGTACAAGCTATCGAGAGATACCTTGTAGTTAGAGGTACTTTCCCTACATGTATGTTTTGTGTTTATACATACATTAGGCTGGGAATATTAGGGAATGTGGAAACAATTTGCCTGTTGCTGCTTCTGCTAAAACGTAGCATTGGGAACTTGTGTTCCCATCGTTCATTTTCTACATAGCCTGTGGAAATGTGATAAACTTCCAAGGGGTTGATGGCTTACTTCAGCGATGAGTTAGTTCATTTATCTTGTTGGAACGTAATGTAGTAGAAATGGCGCTTTGTAGGTGACAGTTTTCTTAGCTCTTTCTGCTTCATAGGTCACAGTGTAATATACATGGTTTTCTAAGAGTATGTTAGTTTAACCAGTACGCGTGGGCTTTTCTTTGCCACGGACAATTGCTAGGAGTTTAATAGCCTTCTTGGGTCCTCAGGGTATGGAAGAGTAAGAGAAGATGATGAAGACAGTGATGATGATGGCTCCGACGAGGAAATCGACGAGTCTCTGGTAAGTGTCTGGTGCTATTCTCACCATGTTGTTGTGCACACGGTTCAGGGCCTGGAGCTTAAATGGGTTTCCTGTTCTTTATTCAGGCCGCTCAGTTCTTAAATTCCGGCAACGTAAGGCACAGGCTACAGTTCTACATCGGCGAGCATTTGCTGCCGTATAACATGACCGTGTATCAGGCAGTCCGGCAGTTCAGTATCCAGGCCGAGGACGAGCGGGAGTCCACAGACGACGAGAGCAACCCTCTGGGGAGAGCTGGCATTTGGACAAAGACTCATACAATATGGCAAGTCTGAAACTGACTTTGTTGGCTTTGTCATCAACTTCAATATATCTTCCGTGTGTTTTGTAATTCTTATTAATAGCTGGCTTACATAAAGAGAGGGGACCCAAATCCTACATTTTATTAAAAGCCACTTCAAATCTTTTATCTCGGTGTTTGTGAAAGCATGCATGTGCACACATGTGTACGTGTGTATTTGCCTTCATGACGTCTCCTAGAAACATGTACTCATGGGCGATAGTCATAGTTTACGTCAGCTTTTTAGATTCATTTCAGGTCTTTAAACAAGAAAAAAACATCTCTGTAAGATGATATTCCTTTAGGTAATAAGAAGCTTGGCATCTCTGAGCCCTTAGAGGCATTTGGATGTAGCTTTCTGCATTGTGTGTGAATGTCTGCTACTTAAATTTAAAGAGAGCCAGTCTTTGGGGCCGCTGGGTGGCTCAGTCAGTTCAGCAGCCAACTCTTGATCTCCGCTCAGGTCTTGGTCTCAGGGTTGTGAGTTCAAGCCCCGTGTTGGGCTCCACTTTAAATAAATAAATAAATACAATAAAGAGAGCCATTCTTCTCTGAACCACCACTGGAGTTCCTCAGGTGGCCCCTCCTGGAACAGTGGACTCTTTGTGGTCTCTTCTCAGAAACAGCGCCATTGGTAATTCTCCAAACCCATAAGTAGGGAGAAACAGGATAGATCTCAGAGTTCTGGTAACTCTGGTGTCTGTGGGTCACACTTTGGCCCCTGTAGAATAGTTTTTATTTTTAAAATCTACATTTAGTTTATATACTCTCCAATCAATTTAGGTACAAACCCGTGAGAGAGGATGAAGAAAGTAATAAAGATTGTGTTGGTGGTAAAAGAGGAAGAGCCCAAACAGCTCCAACAAAAACATCCCCTAGAAATGCAAAAAAGCACGATGAGTTATGGCATGGTAAGTTGATGTACGGGAGGGGAAAACACATTGCCGTGGGGCAGTAGTCTTCTTGTCGTGGAACTTTTGAAGGAGTGATTTATATCTAGCAGTGAAACCCTTGAATATAATTTAGAAAAAAATGAAATTACCACAAATGAAAATTTAAGTACCTGCAAAATTAAATTTGGGAAGAAAACTGGGGAAAACTCATACTCTTTCCATGAAAAATTTGTTTTCATGAAGGCTAAAACAAATTTCATTAGTAGAACACATTTACTAAAGAAGAGACTGATCGTAGTCAGGCAGGCCCTTCCTTTTTGTCATTTATTATAATCTAACAATTACAGAAGGAATGAAAAGTTTTGCCGGGTAATATAATGACTACAGAATGGACTAGCACCTGCCAGGTGATCTCTTTTCTTTTGTAGTATTCCCTTCCAGTCTATGTGTGCTCACCCACCCACCTCCTCCCCTGTCCATGTGAGGGCTCAGAGTCATTCCATGGAGACCATCCCTACCTGGGAGTTCCAAACTAAGTGGTGTCAGTTGCTGGAATTTTTTCTGGTCCACAGAAATAAGGACATTATAACAGTGTTTTGTTTTGTTTTGTTTTCCATAAAACTAAGTTCTATTATAAAAGGTTTTTATTTTAAGATTTTTGTGTCTGTGTTTTTGGTGTTAAAAATTACCCTTTCTTTTATGGTAGTGATAGTGTTGTGATTTTTAATTCTTTTACTGGGTAAAAGTAAACGGCAGTAGTTTCAACCCCTGACCCCCTGCCCAAGCTACTACTAAGTGAAATCTGAGAAAAATCATAGATCCCTTTGGAAACTATCAGTCTGTCCTATCCTAGGCCTTGGATTAAATAACCAAATCTCTTATCAGATTTACAGTTGGGAATATTTGTCTATTTTACATGGCCATTTTAAGCTGGATAAAAAATTAAAAATCCAGAAAATTTACATAAAATTGTGAACTTAAATTGAAATATTTTGTCTTTATTATTCTCTGGCCGTTTTATTGTTAGCTGTTGCTTCTGTTGAAAACAAGAAATGGGAAATGAGTCAGTTTTTCTCCTTTCCAGTTTATTTGGCTATGGGAGGAAAGCAAAATTTTCATAAGCCTGTACGATTTATGTCTAAGATGAAAGGGAAAAATGCTAAAGCTATCAATACTCCAGTAGAATACCAAACATTAGATGTTCACAACCTGTGGTTACTATTTTCGGGGTGATAAGATGACGCCGGCTGCACTGGCATAGCCTTTCTAACTTCGATTAAACCTTATCTTTGATCTTCTGCCCTCTAGATGGAGTGTGCCCATCGGTATCAAATCCTTTAGAAGTTTACCTCATATCCACGCCACCTGAAAATATAACTTTTGAAGACCCGTCATTAGATGTGATTCTTCTTTTAAGAGTTTTACATGCCATCAGTCGATACTGGTATTACTTGTATGATGTGAGTAACGTGGCCTGCTTATGGAGTTTCCCATCGTGTATTGTGCCTGGCATGTTACCCATAGTTTCTGTCTAGTGGCTGATGAATTTTTGTACTAGAAACAGACATAACGATTCGGTTAAATGTAGGGATCACAGCTCAGCGAAATACAACATACTCACCAGCTTCCTAGCTGTAACTTTATTAAGTTAGGCTACAACACGAAGAACAAATGTGAATTTATAGTTAAAATTCTTTTAGTACATTTATGCAAAAGTTCATTTGTCTAAGTTGAAATATATATTAAGTAAAAAGTCAAGCAAAAGTTGAATGCTTCTTTTGGCATTTATGTAATACAGGGAAGAATGACGGAATTGGCCTCGCACAAAACATTAGCTGCCACGTCAGTGATTGGGTCAGTACTCGTGGCCTGAGGGGGTTGTGGTATTCGAGCTGTGCATTGTAGAAAGTCATTTCTGTTGAGACAGTCGTGAGAAGCTGTCTCTTGTATGTTGGGAACCAGGTGAAATCTAGGCACTCTGCATACATAGTTGGAGATAAAGAGTGAATATAATCCTAATGTTTTACTCTATGTAGACCTTTTTTTTTTTTTTTTTAACATTTTACAGAATGCAATGTGCAAGGAGATTATTCCAACTAGTGAATTTATTAACAGTAAGTTGACAGCAAAAGCAAATAGGCAGCTGCAAGACCCTTTAGTAATCATGACAGGAAACATCCCGACATGGCTTACCGAACTAGGGAAAACCTGGTAAGACGATCATCTCTGAAACGGTGGCGTTGGGGGTGTGTTGTCGTGTTGGTCTTAATATATTTTGTTAGAAAAACACAGGCTTCACTGAACCTATTCGAACGTGTTTACGTAACGTCATCATATTTGGTCACGGCTTTCTTAATAGTGTAGCTGTCTACCCAGAGGAGACGCCTCTAGCTGGGGCTAATACAGGATCTGCTTGTGACCGTATGTGTCTGTATATTTATATGAAATAGGAAAGTATGCAAGGATATTTAAAGAGATTAAAATCCTCTGTCTTCATAAAGCTGGACTCCAAAGGTTTAGTTGATTGATTTTCTGAGCCTTTTTGGGTCCAGTCTTATTCTCAGAGACCATAGAACCGTGCTGATCAATACAGGAGTCAGTAGCCACATATGTCTGTTTATATTTAGATCAATGAAAATTAAGTAAATTAGAAACAAGTTTTTAGTCACATTAGCCACATCCTTATGTGGCTACCTGTATTGAACAGATCAGGTGTTGAATATTGGCATCACCACAGGAAGTGTTTTTAGCAGCTCTGTGTCAAGAACTTCCAGAATCCTAGATCAAGAGGCAGTACGACCTATGTTACTGTGGGGTTCCTTCTTTGGAAATCAGCATGGCCGTTGGGCAGGTTTGAGTGACTTAGAAATGCCAGAGCTGGAAAGAAAATGATGAGCTAATAAAGCCATTATTTATTACTTGTGTATATGTGGAACGGGGATGGCTTGGCACTGTCATGAAGCAGTGATCATATTTTAAAATTAGGGTTTGCTAGTCAGGTTAGACTTGCTGAAGGTCTTTGGGTAGATTAAAGATAATCTTGAATAGACCTGATTTAAAGTGTAGGATTTTTAATAGTTGAATTGCCTATTTCACAGTGAAAAGCTACTTAATGCATTATTACTTGATCACTTAGAAATTTCATACAAGAATTAGGAAAATTCTTCAAAATCAGTTTGCCTAGACCATTATTATTGATTCTACTTATAGTTCTTATTCTGTATCATATCAAAAGTTGTTTCTAAGTACGGATTTGTATGGTTTCTGATTCTAATTCAGGTAATTTATGTCGCATCTTTTTACAGCCCGTTTTTCTTCCCTTTTGATACCCGGCAAATGCTTTTTTATGTAACTGCATTTGATCGGGACCGAGCAATGCAAAGATTACTTGATACCAATCCAGAAATCAACCAGTCTGATTCTCAAGATAGCAGAGTTGCGCCTAGATTGGATAGAAAAAAAGTAAGTTTCTCCCCCAAAATATGTAAAGGTAAATTGCACGGAGCTTTTGACAATAGTGGGAACACTAGCGATGCGGTACTTGGGAGCAGTGCCTGGTGGCGGAGCCATAGCTCAGTCACAGCTGTCTCTCTGCTTGTCTCCTCTGGAGCAGACATGGCTTCCTGTCAAGCTCTTGGAACCAGGCTCTCTGTGATTCTTCTTCACAGTTACGAGTCCTTTTTTCCCGTTGCTGAAATAATTTCTACAATTCTTTTTTTCTTAGTTGCCATAACTCTTGTGCCAAGAAAGAGTCCTGTCTTCTCTCACCAAGGTTTTTCTTTTTAAATTAGGAACTCACACTGTAGCCTCCCTTTTATAATTGGTCCTTTCTGCAGTAGAGTTAACCGGATCCATTTTCTTTCCTTCGCACATCACTCTGATCAGAGATGACCAAAACAAGATTTTTTAAAAAATTTTTTATTATGTTAGTCACCATACAGTACATCCTTAGTTTTTGATGTTGTGTTCCATGATTCATTGTTTGCCTGTAACACCCAGTGCTCTGTGCAATATGTGCCCTCCTTAATACCCATCACCGGCCTAGCCCAATCCCNGGAACACAGGCAGGGGGAGTGGGAGAGGAAGAAGCAGGCTCCCAGTGGAGGAACCTGATGTGGGGCTTGATCCCAGGTCTCTGGGATCACGCCCTGAGCCGAAGGCAGATGCTTAACGACTGAGCCACCCAGGCGCCTCTGAAACAGGATTCTTGATGGGATTCCCAGCTTGAGCCCAGTCAGCCCCTGTGTTGCAGACCTCATCTTCCTGGGCTTCTCACCTTGGCTCCACATTCGGAGCTCTGACTGCTCCACTCGAAGCCATTCCAGCGGGGACCCCATCCTCCGTTTCGGACACTGCACTGCCTTTTACTTCTGATGTCTCTTTAGTGCTGAGGATTCTTACTCAAGTCTGTCTTTCCAAAGCCTGTAACTCCAAGACACATGAGAGCCATTAGTAATGACATTAAGAGAGGGGCTAGAAGGAATGAGAAGCAAAGCAGAAAAACCTTATCTTTTTTGTTTGTTCTGCAAAGCCTTGCTATTTCTATCTTTATTAGTATCATTAGGATTGCGCCAGCGGTGGTGGTGGTAGAATTTAGAAATCTAGCAGGACCTGTCTCCTCCCCGTTAATCTCATCAGTAGATGTTTGTGGTTGTGCTTGTAGGATCTCTCTGCAGGTCCGGGCCAGGAGGCTTCAGCTCTCCTGTCTCACCTGCCACCTCCAGACCAATCTCTCCATTATGTAATTGTAAATATGTCCAGGGGGATGCCACGCCCCTGCAGCCCTGACTTGCATTGGTGTCTGGCAAGGTTGCAGAGAGCCTTCCTTCTCCACCTTGAATTTTCTGAACCTGCCGTGGGCTCGAGATAATACTTACACTTCACTCCGTGTTTGTAGCAGTGGAGCTACTTCTTATCTTAACCTTTTCTGAGGTGTGCTTTTTATAGAAGTAGTCTTGGGGCGCCTGGCTGGCTCAGCTGGCTCAGCGTCCGACTCTTGGTTTTGGCTAGCGTCGTGGGATCAAGCCCCACATCAGGCTCCGTGCTGGGCATGGAGTCTGCTTTGACATTCTTCCTCTCCCTCTCCTTCCCCCACTCGAGCGTCCACATGCACACTTGCTCTTGTGCTCTCTCTCAAATGAGTAAATTTTAAAAAAATAGTTTTTTAACAGTTGATTTTTTTTTTTGCACTCCGAGAAGGGCCACCTGTTTATTAAAGTGTAACGTGTGTACTTCGTTTTTCAGCGCACTGTGAATAGAGAGGAGCTGCTGAAGCAGGCGGAGTCCGTGATGCAGGATCTGGGCAGCTCCCGCGCCATGTTAGAAATCCAGTATGAAAATGAGGTGAGCCTATGCATGGGGATGCTTTTCGACTTCATTTATGCCTTCAACAAGACTTCGTTGGTCCTCTGAAATTCTAAAAGACAAGTGAAATTTGTCTAGAGATAGATAAAACAGAGATTTGCTCTTTTTGGGTGATCTTGGGAGGTCGAAGCTCTCCGGTTTCCAAGATTAAGTTGTGTAATAAAAGACAGGATTTTTTTCTTGCATAAGACCACACGTTTGTGTTATTGTTAGGTTGATAAAGTGAAAGGATGTTTTAAGCATCCCTTTCAGAATGTTTGAACTGCTTTAAAAAGAATCACAGCTATAACCTGTATCATAAATGCACACTTATAACATGTACGATTCTAGCTGTACAAATTCTGATGTCCGAATGTATTCAGTCTGGAAACACTACCACATCAAGATTAGGAAAAACATCCCATCAGCACAAACTATTCTCTTAGACCACTTTGCGGTTCGCGCCCTCCCCCCACCCCCAGGCAATCCTGGGTCTATTTCCTGTCCTGTAGTTTTGTCTTTCTTGCTATCCCATAGGAGGTGGAATCCTGCAGTGTGTAGCCGCTTGTGTTACTCTTCTACACTTAGTATAATGCTTTTGAGATTCATCCTTGTTGTTGCCTGTATCCGTTTGTTTCCTTTTATCACTGGTACTAAGAGTCTGTTGTATGGAGGTGTCAGGAAATGTTTCATCAGGTGATGCCCATTTTCGTTTCCAGTTTTTGACCCTTATGAATAATGTTGCTATGAACATCTGGGTACAAGTCTTTGTATAGACATATATTTTTATTTCTCTTAGGTAAATTCTTCAGCTAAGTTACGTAGTAAGATGCGTTTTTACTTTATGAGACACACGAAACTGTTCCTTTGCCATTTCTCATTCCCACCAGTGGTGGAGCTTGTGAATTTCAGTTGTTTCCCATGCTCACCAACCCTTGGGTCTTGTCTTTTTAATTTGGGGTATTCTGAGGGTGGAGGGGGGTGTGTAACAGTGGCATCTCATTGTGTTCTATTTGTATTTTTTTGATGATTAATAATATTTTCATTCTCATTTGTTTCACTAGCCATTCACACTTCACTCTGGAGAAGTGTCCATCTACTTTTTCATCATCGTGTTTTATGACTAAGTTGTTAAGAGTTCTTTATTACTCTGAATACAAGTTCTTTATGAAATAAGTGTTTGCAAATATTTTCTTCCAGTCTGTGGTTTATCTTTCAGTTTCCTCATGAAATGTCTTTGAAAAGAGCAGAAGTTTTTAATTTTGTTGAAATCTAATTTATCAGGTTCCCCCCCCCCCATTTTCCTGGTTTGTGCTTTTTTATATCAGGAAAATTTCCCCTCATCCTTGGTTTTCAGAGATTTTTCCCCCATGTGTTTTTCTAGAAATTTTATAGTTTTGGCTCTCATACTTAGGTCTATAATCCATTTTAAGTTATATATAGCATAAAGGTAAGGGATTAAAGATATTTTTCTTTTTTCCTAAATATAGGCTATTTCATTTTTCCAGCACCGTTGTTTGAACTTCTCCCATATTGAATGACCTTGGCACCTTTTTGAAAATGAGTCGATTGTGAATATTTGGGTCTATTTCTGGATTTTCTGTTCTTTTTTTGTTAATCTATACTGTCTTGATTACTCTATCTTTATAGTTAGTCTTGAAGTCAGGTAGTGTGAATCCTACAACTTTGTTTTTCTTTGTCAAAGTTGGGGTTATTTTTTAGTCCCTAGTATATCCGTGTAAATTTTAGAATCAGCTTGTCAGTGTCTACAAAAGATTTCACAGGGTATGCTTTGGGATTGTGTTGAATTTTGGTTAGTCTGGGAGAAAATTGACATGTATAGTGTTGAGTCTTGGAGTTCCTTGAACACCGTGTAGACGTCCATTTGTTTAGGTTTTTTTATTTCTCTCAGTTTCACTTCATTAACTTAAGTGTAGAAGTCTTTCATGTGCATATTTCATTAAATTTCTCCCCAAGTATTTCATGTTTTGTGATGATGTTGAAAATGATACTCTCATTTTCCATTTGATGTTAGTTTGTAGAAATACAGTTGATTTTTATATCTTGACTTTATTTTCTGTGACCTTGATAATTATTAGTTCTGATAACTTTTTAATAGATCATTTAGGATTATTGCAGAACCCCAGTTTGGGAGACTTCTGTAAAGGCCCAGATAGTAAATATTCAGGGGTTGTAGGCCCTATAGTCGCCATCACTACTACTCCTTTTGCCTTGTACAAGCAGGAAAGTGGCCGGAGACAATACTTACACAAATGAGCCTGGCCGTGTTCCAACACAATTTTACTGTCAATGAAATTTGAAGTTCATATAATTTTCACATGTGGTGAGATATTACTCAAGATTTTTCAGCCACTGAAATTGTAAAAACCACTCTTAGTTTTGCAGATTGTACAAAAACAGGCAGTGGACTGGAGCTGTAGTTTGCTAACCAGTGTTGTTAAATAGTTGGGTCGGCTGTGAAAAAATACAGTTGTACTTCCTTTCCAGCCTTTGTCATTTATTTCTTTTGAGGCACTTTTATTAAACAGCCTGGACAGTCCCTCAAAAGATTCAAATAATGGTTTTCTCTATATTTTAACTATGAAATACTGCGTTTCTTGGGGATACTTTGCTCCCTCTTTCCCCTAAATACTTTTAAGACAAAACTTGAAAATGTTTGGACTTCTAAAACTTTTATAGACCTAAAATTTCAAAACCTTCTATTACACTGATTATTTATTTATAATAGCCAGTCACTCTGCCCCTCCGTTTTCTTGTCTATAAAATGTGAGTTATAGTACAACCTCTTAACAATCTGCACTATTACCTATGGTTATCCAAGGAATTCTAATTATGATTTTGATTTTTCTTAGGCATTTTCATCTTATTAAGACTTTTGGAAAGTTTATTCGAGAGTATTTAGTCATCAGAATTAAAACTTGAAGTAGTTGTGACCTGGGAAGTGTACAGTGTGCTGGGGATCCGGGTTATGGCAGAGTTCCTGTAGTCAAAGGATTACAGTGTAGTCACAGGACAACGGTACAAATGCATGTGGCTGATTAGTGGCATAGGTATCAAGTGGACGGGGCTTTCACATAAGTCCTACTGTCCCAAGAGTGTGTGGGCAGAGTCATAGAGTTAGACCTTAATGGAAGAGAGAGGGAGAATTAGAGGACAGAAGGTTGTGGCTTGAGCAAAGGTTTAGGCTTGGTGGTGAGCGGCGCAGGTGAGTAACTGCTCTGGAAGTGTTGGGAGGGAGGAGATTTGAGTGGAGGCCTTGACTGCTGGGATGAGGAATTGGGGGATGGTCTTTGGAACCCACCCTGATGGTGCCTCTTGCTCAGAGGATACAGGTTTTAGATGTTTACATGCTCAGATTTCTTCCTCATAAAACTGCAGGACCTCTGCTCCCGCTGACTTCTTCTCCTGAGTTTATTTTAACTCTGATTTTTACTTTTTTACTCCAGTAATTTTTTTTTTTTCTTGCCGGGAATGTCTTTCCTTCCCTCTCGCATCCTTCATGGCTCTGTTCAGATTGCATCTCACATGGAACCTAGACAAGTTCAGAATAACATCACATTGTGCGAAGGATCCTCAGGATTGAGTTACTGATACAGAAATCATAATTTTATAATCTTCATTGCTGGGTCCTGCCTGCTAATTATGGAAAAGATTGTAGGAGGATCATTGGGGAATAGGGCTTGGGAGGAGTACTGACTTTTTATATAGAAAGGGCCTCCGGTCATAAATCAGATTCAACCATACAAGTCTGCAAGTGGCCATTAGACTTCGGAGTAGCTCTAGAAGAATCCTAATTCAAAACATCAAATCCAAATGGCTCCATCTTGAACAGGGATGATTTGTAAACCAGTCTCTGGGCTGAGAGAGTCTTTAAGCCACAGGATTGGCTGGGGCTATGAATGACCGACCTCCGGGAGGGTGAAGTGTTAGGAGCGTGGGCTGTGGAGCCTGGTGCCAGCGCTGACTGACCGTGTTGCTGGCAGTTATGTGAAGTCCTCAGTGATGCCTCAACAGGGGCAGAAGAGAGGGACCTTTCTCATCATGTGTTGTTAGAATGATTAACAATGGAACGTTGTCATGTGGTAAGTGCTAGTATGTCTTAGCTTTGGAAAGAGAAAGACTCAAAAGTTTTGAGTCAGACGAGTCGTCAGAACTCATTTTTCTGTATTTTTACTTCTAGAGCTTTGTGCTTTTCCTGCCTTTAAAAACAAATGAAGCAAAACCAAAGTACCTACCTTTCTAGCGGAGTGGCTGAGTAGAGCAGATGCCCGAAAAGGTCAGGTTGATCTATGCAGGGCGGCTGGCCAGCCCAGGTACATGGTGACTAGCCAGAACAGCTTTGACCTACTCCTTCCACCCTCACAGATTTGCTGTGATGACATGTTTACATAATACTCATGCCATTTAATATTTTAAGTCTGTGTTACCTTTAGAAATAATAGCCCATTCCTTGGATGAAGGAATTAGACTGATCTGATCGGTGATTTCTATTTAGCCAAGGGTAATTATAATTATGCTAAGGGGAGAAAAAAAATTAAGTGGCTCTAAAGCACCATCTGGTGGATATCAGATGTTACTGCAGTTCTCCTTTTTTCGTGGCTTCTCTTCTTTTCCCTTCCTTCCTTCCTCTCCTCCAGTACCCAGGATTCAGTGGAGAACGAAGTATACAAAATTCCTACTATCACAGAACTTTTCTTTTTTTAATGTACTTATGCATATGCATATGTTAGGCCGCATGATGAAGAAAAATAAAGCAAGTAAGGATGGATGGCGATGGGGAAGGGATAGGGTGGTCTAAGTGGACCTTTGAGCCCAGGCAAGTCTTTACCCTTTAGGGAAGGGTGTGTCTAGTGAAAGAACAGAGAAGCAAAAGCCCCGAGACAGATTCCTGGCCCTTTGCAGAATGACTGGCTAGAGTTGGAGTCAAGCTGTGGGAGGGCTCACCAAGGCCGTGCCCACCCACTGTGGAAGAACTTCAGCTTTTGCTTTGAGTGAGATGGGAGGCCTCAGGGCACTGTGAGCCGAGACTAGGAGATGCCAAGAATGCTGGTGCAGAGGCCGCGCGGGGGGCTCTAGCAGTAGACCAGATAAGGGACCAGTTCGGAATATATTTTGAAGGTGGGGCTTACAGTGTTGAATGATGGGTTGGAATGTGTGGAGTAAAAATAAGAAAAGCCAAGGTTTTGTTGGAGCCCTGGGTGAATGCAGATGCCATTTATTGCTCTGGAATACTACTAACAAAGGGACGGATGGATCCAGAAGGTGTCACCACATCCAACCTCACTGTTTGCAAAGTTAGAGCAAAACATTTGGTGGATTGCATCTCATCTGTTAACCTAAGTAACTATGATAATGCTAAAATAATGCCCATTGTTTGCCAATAATCTCTGAACTCTAGTTCTTTTGACCAGGACAATGGTTTGATGTAGCCTATAAATTATGATATTAACTTGTCATTAGCTGTATATCTGATTTATGGTCCAAGCTGGTAGGACCTTGATAAGACATGAAGGAATAACTAGGCTATGAACATGGACACAGGATGCCGCTCATGGAGGCATTCAAAGCTGTACAGTCACGTCAAGGCTGGTTCTAAAAATACCAGTGCCCAGGCTCTAAACCAGACCTGTCAGACGAGAATCTTCAGGACATGCTCACCATCTCCATGTGTCCACACCGATAAAGCTCCCTGGAGTTTCCAGCACACTGGGGGCTTGAGACGCGCCGACGTACCCTGAGGCTGAGTTAGCCCGGTGGTGCTGGCATGGCTCTGACCTTCCCTGAGTCCTGTGTTACTCAGCAAACCGCTGTTAAACGGCTGCTCTGTGGGCACTCCCGAGGGTCCAAAGGTGAATTAAACAGTTGCCCTCAAGGGAGACACGAAATGAAATTGTGGCTGGGTGATGTGATGTGAGAAGTTGCTGAACGACAGGTCCTAAAGAAAAAGCAAAGTCACTGGGCAGAAGAGCAGGTTTCTCCTGAGGAGATGACATTTGAGCTGGTTTCAGGCTAACAGCTCACACAAGAGGGCTCCGGAAGGGGATCCATCCTCAGACAAAGCCATCTTACTCCCTGGGGGTGTGAGAGCCACAACGATGCTGTTGTCAGTATATAAGCCTGAAGTGCCTGGTGGGAATGTGAGGGTTGTGGGCAGGAATAAAGGGTGGCTCATTCTTGTTGCAGGGGACCAAGCAGAGCACGATCAGGACAGTTCGGGAAATGATGCATGAAACAGACAGTTGCTGTTAGTATCCATACTGCCAAAAAGTTGGCCCAAGAAAAAAGGCAGCGTAAATTCTGAAAATCTGAACTTGTTGTACTTTTGTTCTTCTGTAGGTTGGTACAGGTCTTGGGCCTACACTGGAGTTTTATGCACTTGTATCTCAGGAACTACAGAGAGCTGACTTGGGTCTCTGGAGAGGTGAAGAAGTGACTCTTAGCAATCCAAAAGGTAATATTAATTTGTGAGTCAGTCAGTTTGTGTTTTTCAGATCAGGTAAAAGGGCCTTTAAAATTCATTAAATAGATTTAATTTCTAGTAGAGGGCCATGTTCTTTGACCTTAATTTGACTTTTAGCCTTTCTTTTCTCTCTTATCAAGTTAGGGAGAGCCTTCCAGCTCTAGAGGACTTCATTCGTGATCTGTCTGATTTTGAGAACACTGCATTTCTTAGATGTTCTTAGTTACCAGGTTTTGTCCTGTCTTATTTTGTTTTGGGAAATGACATCTAAAGTTTTATGACTTGCTCATTTTATAGGAAGCCAAGAAGGGACCAAGTATATTCAAAACCTCCAGGGCCTGTTTGCGCTTCCCTTTGGTAGGACGGCTAAGCCAGCTCACATCGCAAAGGTTAAGATGAAGTTTCGCTTCTTAGGAAAATTAATGGCCAAGGCTATCATGGATTTCAGATTGGTAAGTTTAGGATTATTTGCTTGCCTGCAACTTTTTTGTATCCATGTACTCCAAAAGTATCTTTAATCCCCTGCACTTCTTGCTGTGTTGTAGAACAGTGTTCCACAGACTTTAATGTGCCCGTGAATTACATGGAGATTCTATTTAAAAAGCTAATTCGGGTTCAGTGGCTCAGGGGTGAGGCCCACGATTGCACATTTTCTTATTTTTTCTTTTTGTTTGCTGCTTTTCTCATTAAAGATTTCACATTTTCATCTGAGCTCCCAGGTGATGCCAAAGTGCTGTTATGAACCATTCTTTTAGTAGCAAGGTTCAGAGAATCCAGCGACATGAAGAGTGGTTTTAAAGTATTTGTGATTCGATTTTTAATTCATTTAGGAAAGCCTGAGCTTTCTGCAGCTGAACTGCAATGAGTCATCATTGGAATGATGGGAGGGAAAATAACCCGTGAACGAAGTATTAACCGAGGTCCAAGTGTTTGCAGGCCCTTCTTCATTTCCTCTTTTCACATTTTCTGAGATACTTGGTCAGTATGTAGAAGACGTTTTCTTTTTACCCAGGGTCAGGTTTCCCAGCTGACAATTTTGCTCTGCCCACAGAAGCGCTGTTAATCAGTCATTTTAGAAGTTACATTTTTTTTTCAGTTTTAATTAGTTGGTTCTTCTTTTTAACCTCTCTTTTTTCCCCCAAATGTGCAGTAATACGAACTACAGTGGAATTTAGTTTACTTCGCCCCAAATAGAGTAAGATTCCTGTAAATATCTCTTTAGTTTGGAGGCCCTTATGGAGAATGTATGTCCATTATTGGAAGATAACCTTTTTGGGGTCAGTGTTTAAATAGGATTCTTTGGTGCACTAAATTTTTCACAAAATCAAGGCCCCAAATTGGGTTTAAATGGGAACAGTTCCAAAATTGGGTTTTTTTTGGAGGAGGGGTGGTATTACTCGGCCTTTATAAACGATCTCTTAAAGTGTCAGTTACAGAACTGAGGCAATTCTAGAAGCTTAGTGTGACTGTTAGAACATTTTGTATACTTCCTTTCAGGTGGACCTTCCCCTTGGCTTACCCTTTTATAAGTGGATGCTGAGGCAGGAAACTTCACTGACATCACACGATTTGTTTGACATTGACCCGGTTGTAGCCAGATCCGTGTATCACCTAGAAGACATTGTCAGACAGAAGAAAAGACTTGAACAAGATAAATCCCAGGTGAGCTTAGAAGATGAGGAAACGGTCAAGTGGATCAGTTTCTTACTGTTGCAAGATGAGGTCTTTGTTAAGTGGTTTATATTTGGCGCAGTTATTACTTTATATTATTTTACTTATATTTTAGAAGAGTTTAATTTTTTTATTGGAGTAACTGAAACAATTTCACAGTGGGTCAGATGACCTATAAAAACAGCAGGTGATAAATACACAGCTTGATTAACAAATGAAATACACTCCTGTCTTGAACCCATAAGGCTCATACTTATTAAATTTTAAGATGGGTATTATGTATCTGGGCAGATACGGTATCATACTGAATTTTTTTAGTAAGCATTTGAATCAATAAAAACTATCCTCGGGACAGATTGTTTTTCCAGAAAGGTAACTTAATTTAGGAACAGTCCATTTGTTTCTAGAAAGATCTCAGGAAAATAGTTTTAAAGGTCATAGTAGGTGTTCACTATTTCTTAGTAACACCTGTTGAGGCTTCTCTGTTAGAATGGGTGATCTTGAGCTTTGTATTATTAATGTATATTCTTTACATATTAGTAAGAGATTAAACATTATTTGACCCAATCTGAGATTAATAGTGGTTCTGTATGAGACATTAGAAGAAGACAAAGTTACATTTAAAAAACAGTGGCACAGATTCAATTAGCTGTATTCGGGCAGGCAATGTGGACCAGTGTCCCATTTTATAAATTATGTAAAGTAAGAATTGAGGCAATTCTGTAGGGAAAGTGTCACACCTCCTGATAAACTGGAGAACAGCTGGCAAGAGATGGGGATTTTAGAATTCCTTGTATCAGAGAAGAAGGTGAGTTGTAAGGGAATTAATTTTATCTCTTTTATTAATTGGTGATTTTTGGAAAAATAAGTTTGTGCATTAAGAGCAATAGACATTAAAAGAGGCCAAGTCCATCTTTTCCTTAGAAGATCTGTTGTCTTAGGATTGTTAGAATCAGTTTTATGCTTACCAACTTTGTAAATTTTAAAAACGAATGCAATCTTTTTTTTTTTTTTTTTTTTTTTTAAGATTTTATTTATTCGACAGAGATAGAGACAGCCAGCGAGAGAGGGAACACAAGCAGGGGGAGTGGGAGAGGAAGAAGCAGGCTCCTAGCGGAGGAGCCTGATGTGGGGCTCGATCCCATAACGCTAGGATCACGCCCTGTGCCGAAGGCAGACGCTTAGCCGCTGTGCCACCCAGGCGCCCCTAAAAACGAATGCAGTCTTATTTGGAATCATCTCTTAGGTAAAAATAATGGCTCCCCAAAAAGGCAGGAAAGAAAGTGAAACTCACAGCACTATTCCAAGTGCCATATGTGTATGAAATCTTTAATCCACAGCACCCTTCGGAGACTTGGGTAGTCCTGTTACTCCTCGTTTGCACGTGAGAACCCCGAGGCAGGTAGTTTGCGTAGCCGGCCGAGGCCGCGGATCCAGGGTGTGGGAGGAGAGCTGGAAATCACACGGGGCTGTTCGCTCTCCACCCGCTCTCTGCCTCAACTCTTTGATGAGATTTGTTCTTCTAATCTTGAATCTTTATTTTTTGATGTTGTCAATTTAAAAGTATAAAAAGCACAGAAACCACATTGCACAGAGACTGTTGTGCCGTAGGAAGCAGTTCCCACGCAGCGCGTGAGCAATGGCGGTGTGTGGCGTCCGGAGCGCCTCGCCTCGCTGGTGGTGAAGCGCGGCCGCAGCAGCCTCGGTAGTGTTGTGAAGTCTCAGATACGTGGGCAGTGGGCGACATGTGGGCTGAATGGGCTCAATGAGCTCATGTAAGGTCTGAAGAAGTGAACAGCGAATTCCTTTTCAGTATCTCGGGACACCGTATGTTCTAGATTCCTCTCGGTAATAGCATTTTGTAATGCAGACCTTCATGAGTAAGACGTTCCTTACGGAGCTGCGGGAGAAGAGGCTTTCCGTTAGGATGGCAGCGACCGCCTTGATCTGCGCGAGAGGTGGGGGGCAGTTTTGAGAGCTTTCCAGCAGGAGGATGTTGGGTGGACAGGGATGACTCCCGTCTCGTCTTTCTGAGGAATACCTCAGACGTCACATGGAAGGCGTCCCTTCTGGCGTCACCAGTGACTCACCGGGAGCTGAGGAGAGACCTAAACACGGGCTACCCTGCAGTCCTAAACGGCTTTTCATTTCCTGTTTAAAACGACTGATTTTAAATCAGAACTTCTCGATTTTTTTAGTTTAAATGGCTAATTTCTTGCACGTGGACTGTTTAGCCGCTAGGAATTTCATGCTTGGCGGCATCTCCAACTTGGAAAGCCGTTTCACTTCTTCCTCCTATACCAGATACCTTCATTTGCAGGTAGTAGTTGCAGTTTTGTATGTTGGTCTTTGGTTTCCAATCTAAAAATACATATATTTTATATAAGCCTTAACTATTCCTAAGCATTTAAAAAAGTGAATAATACAAACTGCTTTTAACATTTGCCTTTTGAGTATGACCTGAGGGCTTTGGTGGAACCTTTCTTCATTGCTGCATTATTGTGTGGATACAGATCCGGTTGCGCTAGTCTGGAGTCACTGAATGAGGAGTCTCCAGGGTGTTCCTTAGACTTGAGCTTTGGGGGGGTGGGGGGGCAGTTAATTACCGTTCCTCGGATAGTGCGTTATTTGTGTTTACTCAAGTAATAATGCATTATTTGCATTTATGGTTTCCTGTCTAAGGAATGGTGATTAACTATATATATATATATATATATAATTGGATTCATTAAGATTAATATAGAACTTAGGAAAAGTTCGTCTGGCTCTGTAACGACTCTTAACCATCATGTAAGTGGTCATGACTTTCCATGGGAAATCTGATTTGAAATATGGTCAAATTGATGGACAGCTCATTTCGAAGGAACACTAAAGTGATCTTATTTTTCCCCATATAAAAATAGTTGGATTCTGAAGTGCCTAAGTTTATTTCCTTTGTGATCTGTGACTTTTTCATGCGTAGGTGATGACACAAAAAGAAATACTGTACGAGCGGAAGGAACCCATAAAACGTATTAGCCTATCTTCTGTTTTATAAACACAGACACAGAACCAACTGAATGACGGCTTAACCTCTCTCACCCCCCGTTTTTTAGACCAAAGAGAGCCTACAATATGCATTAGAAACCCTGACCATGAACGGCTGCTCAGTTGAAGATCTAGGGTTGGATTTCACTCTGCCAGGGTTTCCCAACATCGAACTGAAGAAGGGAGGAAAGGATATACCAGTCACCATCCACAATTTAGAGGAGTATCTAAGAGTACGTAATCGCGGCGCGCTTCGGGGAGAAGGCCAGCGTGGGGGCTCGGGGCTTCCTGTTGGCCCTGTTCTGGGGGAGAGGGAAAGCGCCAGCCCAGGGAAGCTGCCTTTCCTGCCCAGCTGAGACCCTCGCACCCAAGATCACCGCGTCACGTCCGTTTCTTCAGGCCTTAGCTTCTGTCTGCGCTTGAGAGAACGTGTCAGATAGTTCATGATGTCTCTTATGACCTCAGATTTGCTGTCTTCAGGCTTGAATACTAATAACATCACATTGTCTTCATTTAAAAGAGATAGTGAAAAGGAGCCATCACTTGTGTTCCCGCTAAACTGCATTTTGTCTATCAAAGTAGCTAACTTGGTAGAATTCACACACACACAGGTTTATGGGTGTGGCAAAGGCTTTCAGATAATTCGTGGTTCTTAACCATATTTGCTAAATTAAGGGAAAATATTTTGTATTGAAAAGAAATTTTAAGTTATAACCTATATAGATCTTTATTACTACTTTTTGAAAAGTTTTCTTTTGGTTTATTTCTGACTTAAGTGGGAAGAGCACTGGGTTCAAGATAGAACACCATCTACACCCAGACTTGGGTTTTCCAGCAACCTGCAGTGGGATTTTATAGATAGAATCTCTGAAAAATGTTGGCTCTGGTTTCTTCATCTGGTAGAGAAAGAGAGTAGATAGCAGAGGTCTTCAGATATTATTTAGTGTCCCTAACAGTCCTGTGACTGATAGACACTCCCTTTAACATTCAGAGGACTGTCTGCTCATACTACCTGCGTCTTTTCCTCACTTTGAGAAAGCTGACCTTTTAGCCTACTGGTACATGACCAGATAAGCTTCTCTGAAAATAATTTGTAATAATGCTTATGTTTTTGTTTTCATTTTTATCTGAGTATGTCCTGTATTTCTGTAACCCAGTCGGTTAGCCAAAGTCACTGATGACTAGATAATGTTGGACCAATAACAGATGCTTTCTGTTACTTTTCAATTTCCCGTGACTGCATTTCCGCAGTTAGCCTTTTTCTGAGTGAAGGTGCACTGTGGAGGGGTTGGCTTCTAAGAACTTAATCAGGATTTAGATCTAAAATTCTCACATTAAAAACTCAAAACACTTAACAGTTGGTAATTGTGAATCTTGAAACATTAGCTTTACTTCTTAATAACATTTTACCCTCTTGGGAAACTCTCATCTGCTTCTCATCCGGTAAGGTACTGTTCTGTGCCATCGGGATTTTACATAAGTGAATTTTAAAAACACACTAAATATAAATGCTCATGGGTTGTTTTTGTTTGTTTGTCGTTGTTGTTTTACGTTTTCTTATTGGCCGGGCCCCGGGTACAAGTTGACCTGAGTGATCTTTTACGCAGCTTTCTGAGCGGTAATTTAGAGACTTAATAACTTGTAGTTTGTTTTTTCTTTTTCGTTGTTATTTTTTTAAGTGATCAGGAAGGATGTTTCCCTGTACTTTGCCACATATTGAATAGGAGAGAGAAATGAATTCTTGTCACGGTTTCTAAAAGACCTTTCTTTTTGCAGCTGGTTATATTCTGGGCTCTAAACGAAGGTGTTTCCAGGCAATTCGATTCCTTCAGAGATGGATTTGAATCCGTCTTCCCACTTAGTCATCTTCAGTACTTCTACCCGGAAGAAGTGAGTAGCTTGTGTCTACGAGGTAGCGCTGCTCATCGCTCCCTGTGTATCTGCAGTTATCTTAGCGGGCTGTCTCCGTGCCATCTAGCCAGACATTGTTACCGCAAAAACCAAGCGGGGATGGGGGTGGTGGGAGGTTTGGGAAAGATCATTTTGCTGAGCAAAGAAGAGTATTAAATACAAAGTATAATATAATATAAATGTAACATTTTATATGATATAAATACTAAATATAATTTAACTGTTAGGGAGTAGGGTCTGTGTGTGATTGGTGAGCACATAGCCTCGTTGTCACCTGAGCCTGGTGTCCCCCGGGAGGGTGGGATGCAGGTGTCTGCGGTGTGTTTTTTTTTTTTAACCTAAACTTCCTGGATTAGGTGAGACATTGATTTACGATTGGAGACAGTCTTTGAAGTTTTAAGGAAGTGTTGCAAATACTGTTGAGAAGTGGGGACATGAGCGTATGTGCAGTTTTCCAGCCTTCTTATTGCAACAAGAATCTGAAAATCCACGGGCTGGTGGTGACATGGTATAGAAAGGAGCCCCAGTTTGGAATCCCTTTTGAGGAGTAACTTGAGAACACACGCCTGTTACTGGCTGAATCCAGCTATCTTTGAATGACTTAGTGTTATCATCTCCATTATGATTTTTATTTCCGATCCGATTTGCCACTTACTGAAGCAGGTGGTGTACCGGACACTTTGAGGCACTGAGGGTCGCCTGGAATTGAATTCTGGTCCCCACCACTTAACCATATGACCTTCTCTAGGTTATATCGTATCTGATCTGCCTGCCTCGTCTGTAAAATTGTGATGCCCTCTGTCTTACTGAGCAGGATGCATAAAGTACCTGACAGTAGGTGACATACAGCAGATACTGAATTTTATGTGCCCTGAATTGGATTTTCTCAAAGTACCCAGTCATTCCACGGATGGGCAGTTAACCAGAGAAAAGACGGTTTAATTTTAAACTGATGTTAGATTTTCCAAGGAGGCATGAGCACTTCTTGCTTTCCAATGTTCCCCCGTGATGGCTAGCTGGTCCCCGGGCCGCCCCGGCCACCACCTGACAACCATCTGCCTCTCTCTACAAAGCGAGAAAGCTGTCCGTTAGCTGCGTCTCCGTTCAGCTTGCTTCCCCCACTTCTCTCTGCTGAGGCTCAGTAGTCTGCGTCTTGGCTTCCTTTGTTGTAAACCCTCGTGTTTCTAGAAAACACCATTTATGAACTCTGCCTGGTTAGAAGTAGATTATCAAGTGAAAGCCTCTAAAGACATGAGAAGAGTTAGGAAAACTCAAACCAAGGGTTTGTGTCAGGTATGTTTTGTTGGCGATTAGAAGTTTCTCTAGGACCTAGTCCCTGCAAATGGGCAGGGTACCTATCAACGCACCGAAGAGGAGACTGATTTTATAAATACAGGAGAAGAGCACATGGTATATAAAAAGAGGTCCGAAGCAGAACTTCTGATGCTGAAAATGATCTTTTTATTTGGCACATGGAGACCTGTACTGTATTGCATACCGCAAAACCACATGTCCTGTGAGCTTTCACTCAGTTCCGCAGCTGTCTTTAGTAATTTGTTACCATTGTGTAAACACGCAGCTGGATCAGCTCTTGTGTGGCAGTAAAGCAGACACTTGGGACGCAAAGACACTGATGGAATGCTGCAGGCCAGATCACGGTTACACTCACGACAGGTAAGTATTGGGATCTGCTGGTTTTTCATTTGATGGTCAAGAATTTGGTGGTGTGTGTATGTGTGTATATATACACATTATCAACATTTTTAAATTTGTCTACCTATTTTCTTGTTTTTTCCTTAATTTTTTAAAACTTTTTTTTTATAATTTATTTATTAGAGCACGGGCACAAGCGGGGCGAGGGGCAGAGGGAGAAGCAGACTCCCCGTGGAGCAGGGAGCCTCATGAGGGGCTCGATCCCAGGACCCTGAGATGACCTGAGCCAAAGGCAGACGCTTAACTGACTGAGCCACCTGGGCGCCCTAAATTTTGTCGACCTATTTTAAAGGAGACTTTCTGATATTTTGGTCTCCTTTCTGTTAAGACCTTAGGACCCAAACATTCTTTTTCAAGCATTTCTGCAAAAATGAACAGGGAGGGGGGTAGAGGGGAGAGCAGAGGTCTAACCCCACTACCCGTTTTTCTCTGTAGTAAAATGGAGACATCTGTCCAATCCCTGACAAGTCTTGTTACAACAGTAATCCTTCCGTTTGAATTCCAGCTGTGACAGCAGAAACAAATTTGATTTCAGAGTGCACTATATCGTGAATTCATAGGTGGTCATAGTTAACTTTTTGCAGTCTGTAGCCAATTGTGAGAGTCTGCATTGTGGGGCAATTCAAAACTGGTTTTTAAAACGATGAAATAATTGCGGTTATTTCTTTCTTTCGTAGTCGGGCTGTGAAGTTCTTGTTCGAGATTCTCAGTAGTTTTGACAATGAGCAGCAGAGGTTATTTCTGCAGTTTGTGACAGGTAGCCCGAGATTGCCTGTTGGAGGTGGGTACGCCTTTGCTCAGTGTGTGGGGGGGGGGGTGTGTGTGGCAGACAGACACTTCAGTACCACCAGTACGATACACTGTGTTTGACTTAACAGTGCCTCTTAGTTACCCTAATACCATAATGCTTCTGAGTTTTCAGTTTGTTTTGCAGGACATAAGCGCTGTCACCAGCAGGGAAATTCCTAGGAACTGACTTAAACACATTGAAGTAGGATCATTAGTGAACATGTAATGCTACTTTTCTAGATCCTCAGGCCATTTGAACATTACAGACTCTTTGATGAGAATGCACTATAAAGTCTTCTTTCCCAGAAGTGAGTCAGTCCTAATAGGCATTGAATTGATATTCTGTTTTAAAAGTCAGAAAGCCTAAGGAACTGTTTGCCTCCATCTTGTATGAGGGCTTTTTATGGTAAATAAAGCAGATACCAGGCACCATACGCTAAACGCATATCAAATGTGTAGATTTAATTGCCAAGCAAGAAAGAACACCGTGTGCGCGTGCGCGGGTGTGGGTGTGGCTGCTAACCCCGTACAGTGAGGCAGTGCGGTGTTTCCTGGTAGCAGCAGCAGCAGAAGAGTGTGTTTGGGATTCCAGACTGATTCTCCTCCCGGCTAAGAAAATGTCCTCTGAGTTGGCCGTATGCATCCCATAAGCTTACTAAGTTCCTTGGTCTTTCTTCCTTCCCCTTTCATCAGGCTTCCGGAGTTTGAATCCACCTTTGACAATTGTCCGGAAGACATTCGAATCAACGGAAAACCCCGATGACTTCTTGCCCTCTGTAATGACTTGTGTGAACTATCTTAAGTTGCCGGACTACTCGAGCATTGAGATCATGCGTGAGAAACTGTTGATTGCAGCGAGAGAAGGGCAGCAGTCGTTCCATCTTTCCTGATCACAACGAGAAATGCAGTGTCTGCCTGTTACAGCAAAAGAAAAAAATCATGATTTCTTTTCTAAATGTATCACCTGAGTCAAGGAAACATGTTACGCCTTCTTGTTGTAGGAAAAACGGCTTGCGGGTTATACAAGAGACACTTGGTTGATATTCATTAATGGCCCCATGGACTTAAAAGTGATCAGGCCCTAAAACGTTGTTGTGATGAGGTTTCTTTAGCAAGTTCTTGTTTAAATTATCATTTATTTGATGAGTGAAGTTTTTAACTTGCTTTGCTGTGTGAAATTTAAAAAAAGGGATGTTTTTCCAGGCTGAAACAATAAATGTCGCTGTGCAGTTTAATTCTGGGCTGTGTGTATCCATCGAGCTAAGTCTGCAGTTTTGTTTCCTCCAAAGACGACTCTTGTACATAAGTACAGAAATTCAAGCTCACGTGTATTTGACAAATACGGTCTAGTAGGTTAGCTCTTTGTGCTTTCCACACCCCCCTCCCACTGCTCTCCCTGAGTCCTGTATTGTCTGCAGTCCACACGGTTCTTTTGTATACAGCACTCACGGTGGTTCCATTTTCTTTAGCCATGGGCTTCTGTTTGTTGTTCCATGTTCTCTCTCAAATTAAGATATAATTTAAAACTCATTGAATGGAAATATATTGTCAATACAATTCAGCCTTTGTAGCTAGGTAGACTTTTCTCATAGCTTAGTTCTAATCTAGCTGTAGGGCGCATTGCTGGCCTTTTCCCAGTGACACACGAGGACTGTTTACACGGTGATCTGGCGACCACAGCAGCTTCTGGGCTGAGGCCGGGAAAGCGCATTCATTTCCTCTGTGTAGGTTAAAAAGTCTGCAGCTCAGGCTAGGCTGGCTGGGATTTATTATCCTAAGACCAGAGCATTTTGAATTTGATGTAACGTTTTAAACAAAATTAGCAGTTTTCATTCCCTATTGGAGTAAAAGAATTTTTTTCCTCCCTTGTCCTTGCTCTAAGTTTCTGTTCAGAGTCTTCTTCCTTCCACACTCCCCCGCCCCTTCCCCCAGTGCTCACTTGGGACGAACAGTTCAGCCTTTGTCTCGGCTCCGATAGAAGCTCCTGTAAGCAAAGCTCTGTCCGGTGGCTTCAGGGCTGATTTCTCAGATCTGCAGTAAGCCATCAGGTCGATGTTTTACCTGAAAATAAATAAAGTTGGCTTCACCCTTTTGTTTTTAGTTCTGTGCTGTATGCATAACTTCCCATCGTGTAGATGTATTTCAGTGCAAGCAAATCGTCACGTCTCCATGATTCCGCATCATGGCTGATTGCGCTATTCAAAGAATTTATAACAGCAACTGGGAGAACATAAAACGTGACAAGAAAATGGGAGGAGACTCCTTCCTTCCTAAGGTTCAAAATTAAGCCTGTTGCATAAATTTGAGAGAATTCCCGTAATTCATCTTTTTGAAAATGAGAGATGAGCTCATTGTTTTGTTTTTTTTATTGAACTTTGAGAAATCAGTTCTCTTTTGTTTTACAGACTATTCCAAAGTCTTATTTAATTGGTGTAGAAACACCTTTGTTTCCCATCCCTCCATCGAAGAGAACGTTAGTGGCTTGTTTTATTTCGATGATTTTGTCATTTTTCACTTAAATGGCCTCATATGGACCATCCCCCTCCTCACCGAGAACTTGGGCGGTGACCTGTTACGTGTGGTGGAGCTGTCGGAGGAGCTCAGGGGGGCATCTTTCCCTGGTCCCTGCAGAGGCCCTGGCAAGCGAGCAGCTTCACCGTGACGCCCAAGAAGGGAGTTGTGTTTCTGCAGTTCTGACACGGACAGCCTAGGAGCCCAGCGGTGCGAAGTCTGTGTTAAAGAATGAGCCAATTTGAACTGTTCTGATACCTTTTTACAAACTAAGCA
The DNA here is from genome assembly GCF_017311325.1 of Ursus maritimus. Classification (NCBI taxonomy): domain Eukaryota; kingdom Metazoa; phylum Chordata; class Mammalia; order Carnivora; family Ursidae; genus Ursus; species Ursus maritimus. The sequence continues at coordinate 9,636,337 of NW_024423343.1, forward strand.
CAAAGATTTTTGTGTGAACATAGCATTTTGTTCATTTTTTCTAAGGGTTCTTTGTTAAAATTTAGACCTGTATAAACAAAGCAATGTTTCCTACTAAACTATCTGTATCTGACATTTTATCCGTAATGTGGCCCTTGGCAGTTGTGGCCTCGTTGATTTTCCACGTCGACCAGTACATGGGATGGTTTCGAATCAAACTCTGGAGGTTGGTTGTTTCCAAGTCAGTAGTTCACCTGTTTAAATGCTTTTAGTCCTCAGCTTCCTCCTTCGTGTGTGGGATCCCTTGTTAATTAGGGGCAGGAAGACTCTTCCCATTTTAAAGCAATCTCTCTCTCGGCAGAGGCCTTAATCTTGCATCGTAGGGAAGAAGGTATATACTTCATTTGCTATTATTCCAGTTTTGCCTTAAATTTATTTGCTTAGTAGTCCTAACCAACAAGCACTGATGTCAAAGTATGCTTTATACACCTAGATGGGTGAGTAGTGACAGATTTTGTTGTCCTTTCATTTTTGCCGACGTGGAGTCAGATGTTAGTCACAGCCAACACCCACTGTGTGGTGTCGTCTCGACAGTTAACTGATCGGATCTGCTTTGTATCTGAGAACATATTTTTAACTACTTTAAGAAGGAAGGAAAAGGCAATTAAATGAAATCCCCTCATCCCAGCTCCTCCAAAAAGTGAATTGTGAGTTCTAGGTAGTCTAATCAGGAACAGACATGGAGAGAGTTCTAGATGCCTTAGTCCAACCCAGCAGAAAACTTCCACACAGCTACTCGTTGTAAGGATACAGACTTCTCTCTTCCTGTGCTTCGGCTCTGGTTCCTGCGTTTGTAGCGACTGAGAACTTTCTTTGACTTCATTCTATGAAGAAGGTAGTATCCCTAATACCTCCCTTCCCTGCGTTTGGCTGTTGCCGTGGCTCAGGCCATGGGAGGGGGCGGGGCAGCTGACTGACCATGACCAGTCACTTCCTGGTCCCGAGTTACAGCCATGGGGCGTCCTGTGCAGAAAGGCATCCCAGAAATGAGATCCAACTCTTGGTGTAACACAGTAAGGATGATCTTGCCAGCAAATTCTAAGTGTGTCTTCCCTCTGGTTGGTTCGTCAGCTGTTGAGGCTGTGCTCCCGATTCCTGTCAGTGCTTAGGAACTCGGGAAATGGGAACGTCCGTGATATTGCAGGAAAGCTGTACCCGAGAAAGGAGACTTGCAGGGGAAAGACATAACCATGCATTCAGAACCAAATCCTCGTGTGGGATTCTGGGTGCCATTGTTCCTTCTCCATTAGCAAAGATTTACTTCCTTTATCTTAGGCTTTGGTTTTTTGACCCATTTTATTTTCCCTACTGTAATGAGAACATTCGTTGTTTGGAAATGTCATGCTCTGTATTTCTAATTCTCAGAAATGCTTTTGTATGAGTCTTAGGTTTGACGTGCAGTAGTTGGCATACCCAGTAAAGGATAACCTAGTGACAAATCACTGAAAATGCTTCCTCTGTTACCTCAAAAGAAAAATCCAGACAAAATATAGCATTTATATTTCTAGAAAACGGAGGATTGGCTGTTTTCCAAGAACTTCAAGTTAATGCAAGAAAAGTTCTTAACTCTGAAGACTTGTTCTGCATAAAGGAGACATTCTTTACTAATGGAAGAGGTGGTTTTATTTTTACAACAAGCCTACTCATAGTACCAAACCTATAACCGATTGCTGATCTCCTGTGTAAAGCATTTTTTTCTCTTCTCTGAAACAGTGATTTATATGAACTGTTGGAATAATGGAACCTCAAACTACAGATGTGTATGTAAAATTGCATAAATGCACTGACTTCTTCTCCCTGAATATATTTTTAATAAACAGCATTATCCTACATGGTCAGTTTTATTAAATTATGCACAACTAGAGGGTTCTGAGGAGTGGCATGCTTGTATGGGTGGCTTTTGGCAAGCTTCCTGTGGCGGTAGTAACAGTGATCTTAGCCTTCTTTGGAGGCAGATGGTGGAGAATGATGAGTATATGGAGAGAGAGGACCCGAATGTACGCTTGTCGGTGGCGAGAGTTCACACTTGGCAGCTACTCCTGTGCGGCGGGGAAGCGGAGCCCGTGGGGTTGGGAGATTCCTGACAATGTGCACAAGACAATAAAGCCTCCTGGTTGTAACACCATGAAGTCACTGGTTTTGGCTTCCATGACCTGCTGCCCCACCCTTGACAAATGTCTGGATCAGTCTACTTCACTGAAATGGAGAAATAGAATTGATATAAGATAGCATTTTAGGATGTATTATTTAAAAGTGATGCCTGAATTTGTTGGGGGGGGGGTGTTGCTATTCTCCAGGGAACAAGCGAGTGAAGGGTGTCCGTACTATGTACTGATATGCACCTGTCGCACCCGTATATGCGCACAACACCTGCATTCTTCTCTATTGTTTGGTCAACATGCCTCAGTAGATAAAACCGCATTTTTCCCTTGACGAATCTCTTGGTCTATCAAATGACTTTAAATCACAGATGAAAGCTGCCCCCGAGTCCAAGCCTATCACAAAACGGGCACGTAGGTGAAGGTGAAGTTCGTAACCAATGCCGAGCTATCTGGTAGAATCCGGCGGGGGCGAGGAACGTCGTCTGGTAGCATCACATTTTTGGTTGCTGTAACCATGGATTGATGTTGGTAGGTTAATGGGTTAAGTAGAAGTCTTAAGTCTTAATGGCAACTGTTGGGTCAGTACTCCAGTAGAAAGCACATAGTGTCCCTTCGGACCCACTTGAGAGCAGTGCTTTTGTGTGTGTTTGTGGAGGGGCGCAATTCTCACAACTTGGATGCTTCCTTGGAGCCCCAACATTCCTTCTCATCCTCAGCCAGGCTAGTAACCTCCCCACCATCCGGTCTGCGTCCCCTCCTCTCCCACTTCCTGGGCGGAGGACCGGAGGCAGGGCTGGAGCCTGGAGAGGTTGCCTGTGCTGGGCACTGCAGGGGGGGCAAACCCCAGAATCCCCAAATGTGTATTTGGTCCCCAAGAATTTGCCTTGGGACACCAGATGACCTTGATAGACACGTTAAAGTGTTGGTGTCTCAAATACCCTGTTGTGGCTTCAAGACCCAGGCTCACCTGGATGGTTGCTCTCTCCCTGGGAATTCCGGCTTCCAGAATAGGTTCTAATATCCTCTAGGTTGCTATCATACATCGAAACATTCATTAGGACACTATATTAAGAATTTTTATTTTATCAAAAAAATTCACACTAGGGAATATGTGGGCTGAAGACAGTCGAAGTTGCTAAAGGGACAGCTTAGTGTGTGCGGAGCTTGGTGTTCTGTGGGTAGTTGCCGCAAGGAAGCAGTGCTTTGAAACGATTGTCTAAAATTAACAGTGATGAAGGGAAGTCTCAGTGCACCCCATTCGGTGTTCACTTCCTAATACGAAGAAACTGGGGCCTTTTGTTAAGACTAGTTCTTCCAGCCAGTTCTCCACTCCCAAAGCGAGTCCTGACACCACCTTGTGGAACAGAACATACAGCTCTTAGAATCCACGCACAGCCCCTGGCATCATGACAACTTGCACAGAGCTGTGTAAAGGGCTTGGTGAGAACGATGCTGTGGCCCAGAAAAAGCCCTCCCCCTCCTCCAAGGGAGAGCCATGACCCTGAACTCACACCCTAGTCTCCGCAGTGGTCTAATCAGTTGGGTTATCTAAGGTCATGTTGTAATGTTAATCTCACAATCTTGGGTATGATGCTTTGAATCGTCTTCCAGAGCTTCTCGACAAAGGCATCGTAGGCATTTGGGTTGGCAAGACTCTCCCTAGAAGAGGGGCTGTTGCCGAGCACTCGGCCTGGCCCCTGGCTCCAAATGTGAGTAGCTGTCTAGTCATTGTGACAAGTCAGCATGCCCTCCAACACCTTCAGAGTTCCCAAATACTGGGGTGTGGTTCTCCCAGCTGAGAAACTGACCACGTGTTACAGCTTCAGGGAAGCATTCAGATTTTCTGTTCAGCGGATAGTTGTAGTAAAGAGCAAATCAAAACTTTGTGGAACTTACAGGCAGGCATAAGACAGGGATCCGAAGAGGGAAAAAATTAGCCAGAAAAAGACACAGTTTTGTCCTCCCCCTTTCTGCACACACACTACATATCTCTTTCTCTCCTTGTGTTCTGGGAGCACATCACCTTCCTTACTATTCTGACATCCGGCCTAAATGAGAACTTGCACACTACTGGAAAGAGGATTCCCTTTTTTTTCTTTTAAAATACAACTAACCTTATTAAGGGAACTTTAAATTCTGGAAATGTCATTGCAATTGTCCCTTTTCCAAATTAAGAACACCCTTAACTAAATTCATTGAGAAAAGCTCAGTAGTTGCAGCTGATGTTGGAGGATGATAATATCCAAGCCAGTGTTTTCAGCAGGAACAACTTACTCAAAACAAGTTGATCTCTTTGCATAAGTTATGGGCTAACGGGGTGGGCAAAACAAGCTTGCTTTCCTCCATGGACAATTAGGTGCTGTAATAGATTCGTTTGCTCCCATTTTCCCGATGCATGACATTCCAGATGGATGGAAAGAAGATGAAATCCATTTCCTCCCCAAACATTAAATGGTGTTTTGACAAATAGAAGTAAAAACTTGGGACTTTTGTGGTCTTTCTCTCCAGAGTACCATTTTTCTTACCCATCTCACCATACCCATGGAGATGGGCGGGAGTGGGATGGGGAAACTCTTCAATAACTGATCAATTTGATATTCACAACGAGTGAATGAATTTAAAGAGAGAGAGAGAGAGAGAGAGAGATAGATAGATGATAGATAGATAGATAGATAGATAGATAGATAGATAATAGATGGATAGGCTTTTATTTAAACTATTGTTTTCTCTTTACAGGGAGATTTCACTAGGCTATCATGGTCAATGAAGCATACTACAAACACTGTCGTGTGATGTGTTCAGGGCGCCCATATTACCATCTGCAGGAGATGGCATCCCTCCA